>NC_092862.1:15061113-15061680 GCF_032062135.1 Pyxicephalus adspersus
AAATGTATTTTACATTGTAGGACTGTAATTCTTAGGCATAACTCACCTGAAACATGTAATATAACTGTACAGTAAAAGTATATATATATATATATTGGATGTATTGGATTCAATATTGAATCTAATACAAAATAATTTGGAATTCCCACCACGCTCGCACGCACCAACAGAACTCCCGGGGAGCGTTAGCGCAGTTGCCGGGGGACAGATCGGACTAAGAGGACGCGGCCAGAGGATGGGATCAGATGGCAGGACACTGGAGGATGCCGGTGGGACCAGGTACAGTAAGTCTTTATTTTTTATGTTCTTAGCTACCCCAAGTGTGTCTTGGGGTTACCGCTATCAGCAGTGTTTTTTTCCCCTGAGCCACACTCGGGGTTACCGCTTAGGAGGTTAAGCAGAATTGACCTCCCCTGCCAGTGCCCAGGGATTTCTGATTTTAAGTATGTACTGCACATTATGGCAGACACAATGGTCCAAGTACCCCTATCCAGTTCTGTCATGGCCATCATGTCACTCGCTGATCTATGTTGCTACTAACATAATACCCACTGTTCCTCTGGGTTT
>NC_092862.1:15062212-15065857 GCF_032062135.1 Pyxicephalus adspersus
ATCCATTAAATGCTAATATACAACAAGTGAATGATGTACAAAGCAAGGAACGAATCATGTGGTCTGTTAAACTAAACCTAATAATATTTTATTGGCATTCCAGTATGAGCAATGGAAAGGTCTACTGTTGTGTTGGACAGATGCCAAATAGATCCTTTTAATCTTTTTATAGTATTCCAGTTCTTTTTGGATGGAAACGTATAACGTTCCTGGCAACACACAGCTCCTAAAATGAAAATGGAAGATTGTAACTTGAGTACATGCGTTGTTTGAGTAATGTTTATAGTTTAAGTTTTACAATGATTAAAAATAATTTATAAAAGGGATCCAAATTTGGAGACATTTTTCAAGTTAGTGCTTATGGATTTATTAGCTCTCTCAGAGATCAAAGTACTTCTGAGAATTCTGTTATCTGCTTCCTTCAGAAAAGAGAACACCACCCTATCTGTTCAGACATCCAACATGATGTAGGATACGCTTCCTCCTGCTTGTACCAGAGAGAAGGTGTCATCTCAGCCTAGTCAAAGTCACTTTCAGGGTCTTTAAAACGTGGCAATCAGACAGGTTTGTATTGTAGAAAGGAACTGGTGATTTCCATTCTGCAATAACTGTTCTTAATTGCCAGATCACCATCCAGCTGTCAAATTTCCCGGAGCTGCGCATGCTTTCATTTCTTGTACTGGGAACACATGAACCCCCATACGCCTGTGTGGGAATTACGTCACCCTGGCCCAACCTAACAAGATGGCCAAAGATCATTTAAGATCATTTTTATGAAGACATGGATAACAAAGATTGCGGCGTCTTGCAATGGAACGGGGACGAGTATCATTGATTTAGTTCCACAATAATTTAAACCCTATTAAAACTTTTTAAAGCATAATATATGACATGTATAAAAGACAAAAAGTTAATTTTTTACTCTGACATTGTTATAATAATTATATATATATATATATATATATATATATATATATATATATATATATATATATATAGACCTGGTATCAGCTTACTGTAGTGCATGAGATAACAAGAAGAATACTGATAGGAGGAAGAAGCAGCATGGCAGAGAGTTGGGCTCATTCATTGAGCTACCTCTGTTTTATTTCTCCAGTTATATGGTTGGAATGAGTCCAGTACGAACTGGTGATGCATTTCTAAATTTGTTAAGGCAGTATACTCTGCCAGAAAGAAATACAAAAAAAAAAAACAAAACAGAAAAAGGAATGTCCTAAACATACATATAAGGCTATTGAGAGGTATTCTTGTTAGCTGGTAGTTGTTAGAGGCAAAACCAAAGGCTAATAGTCTTCTTGGATGTTGGCTCCAGCAGTTAAGACCATGGTGGCCCAGTGATCATTTCACAAGGACAAAGAAAGAGGATTTCATTGGAACAAGGAAGTTAAAATCAGAAAAGAATGGTTACTATGGAGAAAAAATATCGGTGATGTGATTAACTGTTATGGGTGTCTGCACTTTGAACTTTCTTCTTGCTCTTCACACGTCCTTATTGAATGAACGCATCAGACCAGCTGTGTTATAAGTGAATGTTTTTCCTATACAACACACTGTAATGTTGACGGTAAAGATTAAACATTCCTTGACCTCGGAGATCACTTTTATTTAGCTGAGTGGAGGCGATGTTAGCTATGTCATCTCCAAGACCCAGATGAAGAGGATTGAGGTCTTGTTTGGTGTCTGAAATGTCATGAAGTCAAATATGGAGAAAGAGCTGTAATATCATGTGACACAATATATCAGCAGAGTGTGTCAGGAAATATATTAACATGATGGACTGTGAGGGTGAAGATGAGACGGTTGTTACTATAATGAATGTCCGATCTTGTGTACTCAGTAGATGTGCTAAATAAAATACTTGTCTGCTGAAAGTTAGCATTTAAATGTAGCGTATAGCCTTTTATATGTTTATTGTTATGCTTGTTATTCAAAAATCAATCATCCATTAATAAGACTGTTGAAAGGAAAAGCTGAATTTGCTTTTTGCGTTCTATACATCAGTGGCCATCCAATGGCAGAGTTTATTCAGATGCCTATCGTAGAGACAGCGGTGAAGATGGTGCATTCCAAGTACGCAGTGGTGATAAGTCCTGGACCTGTCATCCCTGCAGGACAGTTGCACAGTTGGTAAGTATGTCCCATAATCCACTGCTGTGCATATTTGCTGATTGTGGCAGAACTTTACCATTGACCAATTAATCTAGGTCTTCTTTATCGCATTTAAAGATTTCAGATATGTCCCCCCTTTGCTTCTTTCCTCCAGACTGCAAATTATCAATTCCTGCAGTTTCTCCTGATATGTTTTATCCCTCTGAACATTTTGGTTCATATCTCTGCTCTTGTACTATTTTTTTAAAAGCAAAACTAGATACAGTTTACCAAATGAAGTCTAAATAGGGGTCTATAAAGGGGAATTGGGACTTCCTTCTTTTTGCTGGTGATCCCTCAATAGTGATACCCCCAACAATTGGATCTATAGAGGTGAATCAGGACATCCTTCCCACCACTGGTGATCCCTCAATTGATACCCACCACAATTTGATTTATATAGGGGAATAAGGACCTCCTTCTTACTGCTGGTGATCCATCTTGTGATACACCCCACATTTCTATCTATATAGGGGAATTAAGACCTCCTTCCTTCCCCTGATATTCCCTCAACTGATACCACAATTTAATTTATATGGGGGAATCCAGAATTCTATTTGCTTACTCCACTGAGAGGTCAATATGTGTATTACCTGGTGAACTGTCCCTATTAAAGATTTGTGATTCCACATTTTAATTTTTACATTGGGGTCTGCACATCTCATCACCGTCCTCCACATCATAAGTGCAGTCCTCTGTACAACCCTGGGGTTAAGCTTTAAAAAGCTCTGTGGAGGAAACTCAGCTGTCTTATTCTGTGCCAGAACTGTGCTACTTTTCCCTTAAGGTTAAGCATTGAATTTTACATCTTCTATTGTTTTTTTTACATATATAGATATATATTCACTGCATTCTTGGAGCTCATCAATTGGTTTACTGTATTGGTATATATCTCTTTGAACTATGAAATTGCTTTTTTAGACATTGCTATGTACTTTTTGTATGCTGGGAGACATTAGGGCTCATTTATTAAAGCTCTCCAAAGCTGGAGAGAATACATTTTTATTAGTGAAGCTGGGTGATCCAGCAAACCTAAAATGCATTTCTTAAAAGTAATTTCCTATTTGTTAGCCAAAGTTTTCAATTCTGGACCAGATTCATTCTAGGTTTGCTGAATCACCCAGCTTCACTAATGAAAGTGTATTCTCTCCAGCCTTGGAGAGCTTTAATAAATCAAGCCCAATGTGCAAGACCATTGCAAGGGCAACATGAGACCTCGGGTGACCTCTGACTCTCAAACACTTAGAGGAAAAGCACATTTTGGGTATTAATACTGAACAGTAGAATGGCATACTTAACAAAACATTTATTAAATTAGGAAAATATACACAGAGTGTAAATCATTTTTTTTACCCTCCATTGACTTTTTGAGGATATGGCTGCAGGAACTTTTTTATTTTATTTTATTTTATTTTTATTTCATTATCTTTCTATAAATACAAATGCATGTGTATTGCTATATAAGTGTATTCTCTT
>NC_092862.1:15066751-15067569 GCF_032062135.1 Pyxicephalus adspersus
ACTTCTATGGCCAGAACTGGAGGAGTGCAGGTTGTTTTTTCCTATTCTCGATGATACTGGACACAATTTTCTACAAGAATCTGCTGTGAGAATTCAGCTTTTGAAGTTCATATCTGAAATACACTTATATGAAAATAAATCTCCTTTTATCTCCCAGTTCTGATATGTTCTTAGATGGAGTAATCCTGGCAGCTCTCTGTAGCCATGTTCTCGGTTGTCAGATGCTTCTCCATCATGTTATCCCTCTCCAGACTCTTCACAATCTACTTCTTCAATCAATAGTGAGACCTGACACATGCTATGACAGAGGAATACAACATCAAGGCAACACCATATCATTCCATGTTTCTATCCAAGGTTCAATTTACAGGCTAAAATCTCAGAGCCAAAGTGCCAGTATTTGATACCAGCTTTCCAGTGACACAGAAACTGGGATAATTTACCTGGGACAGTCACATAAATGTGTTTAATGACCACAGTACCATAGTACTGTATTTTTGAATATAAACAGTTTCAAATATAAACCAAGGTGCTTTTTTTTCACCTGAAAATACAGGAAAACATGAAATTCATCCAATACTGAGAGCATTCAAAAGAATGACGATTGAAAATGACAATACAACTAATGTGAATGAATACAACCAAAATGTTTTATTTTTAAAACATTTATTTAAAAGCGGCCACTAGGGGGTGCTACGGCTTGCACAAAAGTGGTGTGAGCCCTGAGAAGGGCCAAGGTGCAGAGTCTAAGCAGCAACTAGGTCTTTTCCAGAGCCTCTAGTGGTGAGGATGTTGCGCTGCAGGGTACTGCCAGGTTG
>NC_092862.1:15067900-15130427 GCF_032062135.1 Pyxicephalus adspersus
AACGAGCAGGGAAGCCCCGTTCGTATGTAGGAGACGTCCATATCGCGGATGTCCTTAACCCGGGGACTACCTGTATTGTACATACCTAACCTATAGTGTGTATACGGTGAAATCTACATTTTAAGGTAGTTGTATTTAATCTGTGAATATTTCAAACTTTAGCTTTCAAATCCCAGATATTAACAAACCTCCAACACAGCATAGCCGTACAAAAAAAAAAATCACTATTTAAAAATGTCCCCACTGTCTATATTAAAATGTCACTGCTGTCTAGTGACCTATTCACAAAATGAATTTTACTTTTTTTGCTCTTTATATTATAGATCCATCAAGTTTATATTTTGCTATGGCATTGCCAATTAGTCTTAAACTTTGCACATTAGTTAAAGACATTTTTGAAAAATCTTGAAGCATAAAATATAGAATGCCACACAAAGGACCAGTTTTATTAAAGCAATGATATAAAATCAAACCTCTCCATGATTTGGGCATTGTCCTCACTTGCAGTTTCTGGATGGCTTACTGGCAGTATCTGTGCTGCTGATTACCTGGCTGCTTTTATTGCCACCTATGCATTTGATTGGCTGTTGGTAGGCATTGGTCAAATGCCCCTCATCAATAAAGTCACTCATCAATAAAGCTTGATGCTTGAATTAATAACAAAAAATCAGTAAGTGCACCCAGGTAAGGATTTAGACAAAATAGGGTCCTAGGTAAATATGAAGTGGGGGTCCCACTTGCCATTTTGCCAGTTTGGACCCTGGAAAACTTGGGTCTCTGGCAATTATCTATTTTGCCATACCCTAAAGCCAGCCCTAACTGCATTACTTTACAGCACCCAGTGAGGACTTTTTTTTTCAAAGTGAAATTATGCCAAACTCATTTACAGTAAATCACCAGGATCAAATAACTTTGTAATAAATCACCACTCCATGGGAGTGGTTACTTTGCCACCAGAGAATATTTGGCAAATGTCCATTCTATTGCTTTATAAATATTATTATTATTATTAAACAGGATTTTTATAGCGCCAACATATTTTGCAGCGCTGTACAATAAAAAGGGATTGCAAATGACAGACTAATACAGACAGTGATACAGGAGGAGAGGACCCTGCCCCGAAGAGCTTACAATCTATTGCTTTATAAATAGACCCTTGGTGCTCTTGGTAGCCAAACCAGAGGTTTACCTGGAGGGATTAAGGTCCTCTCCACAAGTCATGGCCACCAGTATCGTCTCACCCCCCTAAACACTGGATTATCATTTGGTTGCTGGGGAGCCATTCATCTAATGTCCGTGGGCACCTAACACCTTAACTACTTTCAGCCATTAGTAGTAAGTGTCCCCTTCCGGAAAACGGTTCAGATGTTTGGTAAGCCTGTAGGAGGTTTATGGCAAAGTAGTCCTTACCATGCTTCTCACTCTCATGGGCTTTCTACCTTTCGTGAGACTAAAGTGCCCTCTGTGACATCATCACTTACAATGTAGGGCCAAAAGTCTTGCATTGTAATTGAGGACTAGGGATGAGTGAGAATGCCTCTGGCATTCTCGCGAACATTTCCTCGAACTTCCAATGATTCCGCAAAATTTCGGCGAACTGATTTTGGGAAACCATCGGAAGAGGAAATTAAAACAAGAGGATTTTCAGAGCTGCATTCAGCCCTGGGAATCCCCCTATTTGTGATCCCGGGGGCACTAGAGATTAATTAACCTCTAGTGCCCTCGGGAGCGCACACTCTTCTCAATGAATGCAGCCACAGCTGCATCATTGAGAGAATGCCTGGCAAAGGCACAATAGTCTATCATCCCCAGTATTGGAGAGCTTTAATAAATCAGGCCCATTGTGCTCTGCTCAGCCCATACTGTGGTAACCTATTTTGTTAGGACCCAATCATAACTGTTGATTGCAACAAAACTTATAAAAAATGCAGTTTCAAGTTTGTCACCTCCATTGTTAAAATATTTATTTAAAATAGAAAAAAAAAAACATAGGCTCAGCCTATATGTTTTTTCCCTTATTATTGGTTAAAGTGTTTTGTACTTTGTAGTTGGTTGTGTTGAGTCAGTTTCTCCTAAATGATCTTTTGTGGATTAATGTTGACCTCCAGAAGATGGCGCTGTGTCTTAATGTGGAGTGTGTACAAATTCTAATAACAGCAAAAGGTTATTATGCACTTTATAGAAAGTCACAGTGCCATCTGGTGTTGTGACCTGAGTATAAACCTTTTTTTTTCAAATTACATGTTCAGGACAACCAAAATCTTGGTTTACACTTGAGTATGTATATATATATATATATATATATATATATATAGTAGTTGGCATTAAAGGAAGGACCCCAATGTTTGGAGGCGACAGGGGCTGCAAACAGCATTTAGTGCCCAAAAAACATGTGACAACGCCGCCTCCTGTTGCCTGTCAAATGAAGGGTAAAAGAAAGCCATTTGGTTTAATGTTAGCTGTTTTTGTAAAAACCACTTAAAACCCCTTGCAAAAAGCAGTAGTCTTAACCAGGCTTTAGGGGGAAGGATCACCATACTGTGCCAGGGAATTGAAAAAAGTCACAGCCCCTCCATCGACTAAACTTACCCCTTTCTCCTGAATAGGGTGATATATTCCTGGCATTTATTTTTGTTGTGCCAGGATGTATGGCTCCCTGATGCCACACTCAGGTCTGTCCATTGCACTCCATGGATATATTCTCATAAATTATTTCCAGGACATTTTCCCCGGCATGGAGTTCAATCGTCCCTTCAGTTCACTATTTATTTTTTAATAACATTTTATGGGATAATATTCTGCTGCCGTTTCACAAGCTCTGCTTCTTGCTTGAAATTCCCTATTGATCGCCTCCGCCTCAGGTGTCATTGTGGCATATGTCTCGCCTTGTACAGCTGACAGGACATCTATACCGCCGAGAGAGGAAAAACACTGCAACAGATCGGCTCTGAAATTAGGCCGGACTGGGCCTCATACATCAAAGTGGAAAGGTTTGTGTCGCCCATAGCAACCGGCCTCTTTCTTCCATTATCCCATAGGTGAAGGGATTGTGAAGGGGTTGTTATAGATTACATGGACTGGACTCATCTTTCACATGAAAGGGGAGTACTAAGTACAGGGAATTAACCCCTATTCACCCAGGGACAGACATTGGGAGGTGCAAGGTGTGCAGCTACACCAGGGCCCAAGGCTCTTTTTGAGCCAACAGGGGCCCCACAACCAGAGCCTGTGACGGTGAGAATGCACAGGGGGGTGGGAAAAGCCTAAGTCATTTCTGCAGAGGGGCTGCTGTTTCCAACCCAAGGCAACACGGTGCTAGGGGGAGACGCTAACATTTTTTATTCAAGAGTAACCGTTGCAGTTACCCACATTTAGTTGCCACCTAAAAAAAGATAATCATTGAAGCAAGAAGGGTCATTTTGTACTCCTTTATTTCAGGTGTTTGCTTGCAGTTGTATTGCTGCTAAGTTTTTACATGCCATATGCAGCTTCCCAGAGCCTCTAACTGCTCCAACTGCTTCCATGGATGAGCTAATTCCATGATATAGGTAAAAGAACAAAAAATTGTATACTTAGGCAAATAACAGACATTCAGGGGTGAATTCATAAATTCTTTGTCTGGCAATTTGACTGACATTGGGTCATTTATTCTTCAGAAGATAGAGCATTGTCTATAGTGACCTCTGCCTTCTTCTAATAATTGGCCACTAGGTGGCAGAATGAGGCTTAGCTTTTAGCATTGAAACCAGCACTACAAAGGGATTCGGATGGCTGTGCATGAAAATACAGCCACATCTATGAATTCCCTAATTCAATGTTTTCAATGTTAACATTTTTCTTGTTGTAATTTGATTACAGTATTAAAAAACAATAAAACAGTAAAATGTAATTAGCTTAATAGAAAAATACAATTTCATTAAAAAAATAGTCATAAAGTCTCTATGAAGTCAATGATAAGGTCATAAAGTCTGTTTATAAAGTAATTCACCCAAGGTTTAATCCATTTCCCTCCTAAATTCACAGATATTGTTTACATTGGATTCAATTAAAAAATACATACATGTAAATGTTGATTCACACATTTCCAACTGAATCCAATGTGAAAATGATAAAGATTTTAAGTAAAAATTGGTTGAATCTTGGGTGAAAACATTTTTAAACAGACCGACAAATCCTGATGCTACTAAATTTGACCTGGGTATCAATGATCTCTGGCCACAAAAGTGTTAATTGTGGTTTTTCAACAAAATAGGAGCTTGCTCCTGAGTCAACACAAAGTGTAAATGTTTGATAAGCATTTTTTCGATTTTTATGTGATTGCTGTATCATAATTACGCCAAGCAATCTATAGATGGGCTGATTTTTCTTCTAGTTGTTTTCTGTATATTAGATAGTGATATCAGCATCCCTGCTAAACAACTGTTAAAAATATTAGAGAATTTTAAATTAAAAAATGCTTATCCAGCTCTAATCCCAACCTAACATTAGAAACCAGAAGCATTAAAACAGCTGGTGTGAATGGGCCTTATGCTTGTGCCCACTGACCAATGCAACTTGAATTTAAGAACAATTTAAGATACTTTTAGGATCATGCAGTGCATACGCCCTGCAGCTGACCTCCTTTTGACCTTCAGTTTTTCTAGCCTGGTGTTGACCTCCATTTGAGTCGCAATGTTTTGCAATAAACTGTTTCAAGATGAATTTGTGCTCCTATTGACAGTTTCCAGACCCTGGCTCTAAAAAAATGAATTGTAATACTAAATCAGAAGCTCATGATGTATTTTCTACAAACAAATATGCCAACCCAATAGGGTTGTTTACTAGTTTGCTGGTGATCCTGCATATGGTTGTAGCACAGTACAAGAAGTTTGGAACATACTGGATTTCTGCCAGAAAAGAGCAAATAAAATATGTTAATTATTAGGAAGCAAGAAGCAGGAAATCATGGGACAACATGGAGATTGTCTGTGTTGACTTCTGAAAAAGTTGCTCAGCTGTTTAAAACATTTTTATTCTTGATGTTATGTTTTTTTTTTTTTGCATACTTGTTCTAGGTCAGTAAAGCTAAATACTTAGACATAGCTAAGACAGAGGGCAGAATAACAGCCAGGGAAGTAGCATTTTCACCTCAGCAATGGCAGCCCCCATGTGGCTCCTATACCAGCTGATGGCTGATGAGGACATGAAAATGCCCTACAGTGCCACCTATTAGCAAATGGGATTAACTGGCATGCTTTATTTTTTATTTTTATGTAAAAAAAAATTGTATTTAAGATTGAAAAATAAAAATGAAATAAATGCAGATAATGGTTTGTGAGCTAAATAATAATTTTTTAAGGCCATTATGAGAATATTGAATAAAAAATTCTCCATTTACTCCCCCTGGGTGCCACATACTGTAGTTGCCAATACAGCCAAGAGAGGTAACCAGTTAGTAGTCAGGATCCCAATTGGAGAGATATTTAGCGGGGTAATTCAGGCAAACAGTGGGCGTGACTAGATTTTTACTTTAATAAATAATAAAAAATGAAAAAAAAAAGAGCTAAAATTACATTTTTAGCAAACAAACACATTGTCAAGAGCAGGGCGTGCTCATTTTATTTTAGAATATAATTCTCCACGATAATAATATATTTCCAGTATAATATTTTCCTCCATATTGCAGCATTATCCTTCTCCATCATATTAGTAAAATCCTCCTTACACATAATATGTGCCTCCTCCTATATAATATCCAACTTTTCCAATACAGGAATTTAATTCTCCCCATACTACTATTGTCATACTCCACTGGAATGACATTATCCTTTCAGCATGGCAATATAATAGAATAGTAGTGTTAATAATAATATCAACCCACTTCTGCCTAATTATATCATTCTCCTCCATCATAATAATATTCCTCTTCACTATAATAATGTAATTTACCTTGCACATGATAATATCATCCTTTTTAACTATAATGATATAATCATCTTCCACTATTAAAATAATATTCTTCCACTTAATAGTTCCATCCTACTCCATAACCACGCACCATAATAATATCATCCATCTCCACTTGAATTATATCATATCCACCTCTTCCACCATTATATTACAATCCCCATCCTCCAATATAATACCTTTCTCCTCTATTGTAATGTTTTCCCTCTGCTTCATATAAAACTCTAATAATATATTATACCTCTATTTCATAGGAATAGTTTCATCTACCACCATAATATTATACCCCTGAACCTTAATATTTTCACCCTTCCCCTACATAATATTATGTACCATAAAATATATTTTCCCTCAACTTTACAATATCCCCATACTTCATAACAATATCACCCATGCACCATTTTATCTTTATCCCTGCACTTTAATCTTCTTTATCCCTATAATATCACTCTGCTCCACTATGATAACATCTCTCTGTACTAAATGAATTCCATCCTAATCCACCATGATAATATAAACTAATTCTATAATGGTAATACCCCCCTCCACCATAAGAACATCTTCCATTACTATAATCATAACTTTTACACATTAAAGTATTAGTCATTCTATATCGGTTTATTCTTCTAGAGCACTAGTAGTTTAATCTAAGCAGCTCACAACTGCAGCTTTACCATCTGCCTTGCATGTAAATCAATTACATTACATATTATTCTCCACAACCCTTAAAAATTTAAGCCTAATCCCCCTACCCTTACTCCCTAATCCCAGTCCTCCTACCATTTACCTCCTAAACCTAATTACCTTACCCTTTTCTTCCTAAACCTTCTTCCCTTATGCCTACTCCCTAAACCCAGTCCTCCTACCCTTTCCTTCCTAAACCTAATCCTCTTACTCTTACCCTTAATCCCTAAACCCAGTTTTTCTACCCTTTCCCTCCTGATCTTAATTCTTCTACCCCTACTCCCTAAACCCAATCCTCCTACCCCTTACTAAACCTAATCCCCATACCTTTACTCTCTTAAATTTACTCTTATATCTAACCCCCATCCCTTACTTTCTATACCCAATCCCCTCACCATTTCCCTTTTAAACCCAATCCTCATACTCTTTCCCTCATAAACCTATACTCTGTACCCTTACTTTTTAAATCTAACCCCCTACCCTTACTTCCTAAACCCAATACTCCAATCATTTCCCTCCTAAACCCGATCGTCCTACCATTTGCCTCATAAACTTAATCCCCCTACCCTTAATCCCTAAATCTAACTCCATGCCTTTACTTCCTAAACCCAATCCTCCTACCCTTTCCTTCCTAAACATAATCCCCCTACCCTTACTCCTTTAACTGAATACCCCTACATTTAACCCCCCAACCTAATTCCCCCATCCTTACAACTGCCAATTTCGCTTCTGCCAAGGCATGACTAGGACAACCTTTACAGCAAGAGCATAACAGCCTACTGCTGCATTGTTATCAGTTTACACCACATCGCATCATAACAGCCTTTAGCATGTTATATTACCAAAAAACAAGCAAGTGAACAAGACTTGAAAGTGATGATTAATATTATTATTAAATAGGATTTATATAGCGCAAACATATTATGCAGCGCTGTACAATAAATAGGGGTTGCAAATGAAAGACAGATACAGACAGTGGCACAGGAGGGGAGGACCCTGCCCCGAAAAGCTTAGTAGGTAGGGGAATTAACACACAATAGGAGGGGAAATATACAGTGGTGGGAAGTAGTGACGGTTTCAAAAGACAGAAGACAGGTAGGCAAGTTTAAAAAAAATGAGGTTTGAGTACTCTTTTAAATGAGTAGAAAGTAGGAGCAAAGCAAATAGGATGAGGAAGACCATTCCAGAGAATTGGGGCAGCTCTAGAAAAGTCTTGGAGCCATGCGTGTGAGGAGGTTATGAGTGAGGAAGTCATTAGTAGGTAATTGGAGGAGCGGAGAGAGCAGCTCGGGGGAGTATTTTTTTACCAAGTCAGAAATGTAAGTGGGACAAGAACTGTGGAGGGATTTGGAGGCAAAACACAGGAGCTTGAATTTGATTCTAAGGTGAAATGGAAGCCAATGAAGAGAACTACAAAGAGATGCAGCGGAAGAGGAGCGGTGGGAAGGATGGATGAGTCTGGCTGCAGCATTCATAATAGATGTAGAGGAGAGAGTCGGGTTAGTGGAATACCAGAGAAGAAGAGGTTACAGCAGTCCAGACGAGAGATGATAAGAGCGTGTACTAGGAGTTTAGTGGTCTCTGCGTACAGGTATACAGGTAGGGGCGGATTTTGGAGATGTTGTGTAGATGAAAGTGTCAGGATCTGGAAATGTTCTGAATATGGGGGGTAAAGTGATGTGCTGGAAAAAGGAAATATGGGCAAGTGTAAGGATCTGAGGGACTTTGACAAGGGCCAAGTTGTTGTGGCTAGAGCCCTTGTTTAGGGCTATAATGGCGGCCCTTGTAGGGGGTTCCATATGGTCCAAGGTAGGACAACTGGTGAACCAGCAATAGAGCCATGGATGTCGAAGACTAATTATTGGGAGTGAGATAGGAAAGCTTACCTCTCTGGTCTGATTCCACAGAAGTGCTTTTGTAGCAAAAATTGCTGAAAAAAAAAACGTTTACTAATGAAAGTGCCTACAATGCACATATGAGCATAGGAACTGGGCCATAGATAAAAGAAAGTGTGCCTTCATTTTAGGTTACAAAGCAACAAAATGTGAAAATGTCATTACCCTCTGTATATCTTCAGGTATATGGGTAATGCTGTCATCATCAATTGATAATAGGATGGAATGTCGCAAGGCAGATGTCCAAGAACAGAAATAAACCTCTGCTAATGACCACCAGCATTTACTTTTTTCTAAGTCCAGGGTGCAGTGCCTCGTAAATCAAAACCCAGTAAAAAAAAAATGTTACTGGAAAACCCCATCTCAAAAAAGTGCATTGGGCTGCTTTTGTTCCTCCTTTGAAGTGGAGAGGCCTCCGATCCCTGACTCCCCAGGGCATAACGCTCCATGGAGCTCTTAAAAATGCAAATGCAAATAGGTGTCGAATAAGCTAGACTGTTTGTTATGCTGCTGTACTCGGAGCTTTTTATCCACAGCTTTCTTGTATGTGTACCTGTATTTATTTCAAAAGCTTACAGAAACAGTTTTTGAAACTACTTTTTAAAGTTGCTTTTAGCTTTTGCTTACAATAATGCATCTAAACACAATGCCATTAGCATGTGAAATCCCGTCTTTAGAATGCAGAGGAAACAATTAACCAGCCTTTTTCTGTATAAACCCCTGGGCCTGTTTACAGTTCGGTATAAAAACACAGAATGCATTTTAACATAGTTGTATAGTTAGCTAAAATAGACACAGGGCCATTGAGTTCAGCCAACAAAGAAAAATAGAAAAAACAACAATATAAATAACAAAAAAATAGAAATCCTGCGTCTATGTACAGAACATTAAACCCGCAGTTCTTCTCAAGGAAAGCAAAAACAAAAACCCTTTTGCTCTATTTCCAATTACTGTTCATGGCAATGTACGTGCCACGTGTTGTATGATGCCATTCTTCTTAATAGCATTGCATTGCACTTTGTGGATTGTTCTGCTGCAGAGAATTGCAATGCATGTAATGCAATGTAAATGTAAAAGTGCTTAGATTGTTTTTTATGTGCTGCTGGGCAATAGGCAGACGGGCAACACACAGTACCGTAACCCGGCCCCTATAAAGCATGATCCAGTTTACTGGGACAACAAAGGGAAAATCCATCCTGATATTGTAAAGCAATCTGTTATTACATAAAGTTAAACTTTAATTTCCTAAGAAGGAAAATCTGAGTATATGTTGGTGTTGCCATCAGTGCGTTTTTGTATCTGCCATTGGTGGATTGATGAATAAACAACTGCTATGCACTACTATGGAATAAAGCATAGCATGGTGCTTCATCCTCCTCCTTCCCCTCTCCATAGAGCAGAAGGGCGCTGTGTCTACAGTACTCACTTATCAATTTGTCTTTGGAAACAATCACAAAAGCTTGACTGATCTGTTGTTCATCGGACATCTGTACAAGGCCTAAGCCAATGCCCGTCTTTATGTCCAGTGATATCTACCCACCGCTGTGTCTTTCTGTCTTCCTATGCCCTTCTTTCTCTGCCCGTCAGTCAAGCTGTCAGTCAATATCCTTTGCCTTTTTTCTGTCCATATTTTTTATTGATATCAAGGGGCCAAATATCAGTTTTCAGAATGGCAGTGTCAGTGCCAAAATCTTTCATTTCCAATCAGCCTGCCAATGCAAATCACTTTCCCCATCAGTCCCAGTCTTTGTCTGTCTATTTATGTCTTTATGTTTGTTTGTGTCAATGCCAATGATACCATCAACGCCAGTTACTCTGTTGTGCACTTGTGCCAATCAAACTGGCCGTCAGTTTCTATCTATAAATGTGTCAATGCCAGTTAGTCATTCCATGCATGCCAGGACTTCCATCAATGATCACAATATCTGTTTATGATAATGAATCTGTCTGGTTCAATGTCAGGTGGCCTGTCCTTCAAAGTTTGAGTTTCAATGAGTTTGTATTCCTCTAAATCTCCATTTATCCAGTTTATCTTTCTATGTCATGTCTGTCCTAAAGTCATTTAGTGAATCCTTCAAAACCAATTCTGACAATATATTTGGATGTCTGTCTCTTTTTCTGCGACAAGAACAATCACTTCGGCTCTTAATGACAATCCATCAGTTTGTCACTGCCAGTCATTCTTTGTCCACCAATGACTGTGGCAATGCCAGGCAATCTGTCCATCTCTGTATGTCTATAGATGTTTGTCATCAGTCTGGGTTCATACAGTCAGTCAATGGCAGGCAATTGATCTGTCTATATCCATCTGGGTAGGTGCCAACCCAAGCATGCAGATGATGTGAAGACATAAAAAGGACAGAAGAGGAAATAAGGACGGGCAATGTGCAAAGGAATAGATGCCATAGAGGAGATAAAACCAGTGTTTCTCAACAAGGGTTCCTCCAAAGATTGCTAGGGGTTTCTTTATGCAATGAGCATTTTGTGACTCTCAAGTCATTTCCTATTGACCCCAATGATCTTTTTGGCTATCTCTATGGATGATAGCCTTCCCAATGGCCGGTAATGTAAGGGGAATTCTTCCTACTGACCACCAGGCTAATATACTGTGAGCTGTGAATATAGTAAATATAGCAGGGGTTCACTGATGACCCGAAGGGTATTTCAAGGGGATCCCCTATGGTAAAAAGGTTGATATAAAACTGCTGTATAGGGTCCCAGGAAGGATTTTTTTGGACCTTTTGGGATATAATGGGCTAATTTATCTCCTTTTGTTTTCGCCTTCTTCTGGATCTAGATACGAACATTTCCTGGTGCAGACCTCAATGAGTTCTTGACATTGCGGTTTAGTTTTTATGGCTGGGTTTCCATATCTGGGACCATTCTATTAAGAAGTACTGTGCTCTTGTGATTATGTTTGTAATAAATAAAATTACTCTTTTGCAACGTAAATACAAATAATGAGTAATGTTGAGCTGTTGTTAGCTAACCCGTGACCTGGACAAAGAGAACATAGACAGATATAAAATTCTCCCTTGTACTAATGAGCCTCCAATCTCTCTGCACCAATGGTTTTGCCATTCATATATACTCACAAGAATAATAATATAAGTTATTTTGCTCAGTAAATTTATAATAATTTCATTTATTGGCATTGTGTATAAAAAAAAAATAAAAAAAATAATAACGAGAGCATTTTATGTAAACATAAATTTGAAATAAATTTAATTATGTATGCACTAATAATTTTAAGCAGAAACATGATTAAACAGTGATAAACCTTTTAATCTCTGCTTCCACCCCCAGTAATATTATATCTCCAGCTTCCATATTTATATCCTGCCACGTTGCAACATTCTACAATCCAGCAGAACACCCCCACCACCATTAAACTATTATAGCTGGTACTGGTAAATAAAGAGTAAGTAAATATTGGAGAATCTAATGGTAATTTTACAGAATTTAGTTTATTTGCTTTATATTTATTTCACCCCGTAGTATAAGTAGGTCAGTTAAAAATAATTTAAAGAATCATCAGTTTGCTAACTGGCAGAGAGCAGTAGATGTTTCTTTAAAGAAGTCAATGTTAAAGTTGCCCCCTGGAAGGAACGAAAGGTATCTATTTTACAACTGCTAGGGGTATGGGGTATGATTCCCCATCTTCTTTATTTATTGACCCTCATAGGTAGTATCGGGCCATATCTGAATGCTCAAACAGGGCAATGGTATGATGCAAATTAGGGCAGGCATTGCGCAAGTTGGGTTACGTAGCACTATATTTAAACCTGACACATTTGCTGCAATTTCCTATTTGGTTCCCCTTATACATACATTCTTTAGAACAAAGGAAAGCCAGGATCCTTTGGACTAGGGGGAAAACACAACCAACTCATGATAGGGAGAGAGTATCTCATTAATACTAGTCCAGGCGGGCAATTTCCCCCGGACTATTCCTCTTCTGCTGCTATAGGAAGTGGACCATTATAATATCAGATTTGGTGCAATTTCTTGTTTAATCACTTTTACAGATACATTATAAGGAACAGGGAAAGGCTAAAAACCTTCGGACTTGGGGAAAAACACAGCCAAATCATGGCAGGGGTAAGATATCCCCTTGATCTGGGTGCAAATGCCCCCTAACCCACTTGATCCTCTGGTGCTATAGGAGAAGAACCAATATATCATCAGAAGTCATATTGGTAAAACATTTTTAGTAAAGATAGTCAAAAATGTGACCTTTGTATACAAATAGCACTGACCCGAAAACAAGCTGATCAAACTCTGTAGCTGTGTAGTTTGATTGGTCCATTTTCAAATCAATGCAATTTGCATTCTATTTGCATACAAATGTTAGTTTTTTTTGCATCTAACTGTCCATTTTTAATTATATCAGCACTATGTTGATATTTTTAGCAACATCCTAAAGCATTAGAATCAACATCATTACAACACCAGTCATAGCACCATCATAATGAGAAGCAGCACTATTATTACATTAGTACAGCATTGTTCTAACATTGAACCTTGTGCTGTTCTAGCATCACTGGCAGCACTGTGATAAAGCCAATAGCACAACAGCAGCACCATTAGAACATTAGTAGTAGCAGAGTCAATAAAGTCTTAATTACAGCATTACAGTCATTATATTGTTAGTAGGTGCATCTTTACAGCACGTCTAAATGGACACTTGCAACTTGCTGGTGTGTTTTGCTTGCATTTGATATCCGCTTGACACACATCTAAGATCCAGAAGCACTGAAATTACATCCTTATTAGCAGCACGGTTGCATTACCACTGATAGCACCAATATAATATCAGAAGCAGACTATTATTACATCAATAGCAGCACCTGATAACAAAAACAGGGTAGTTATTTATATAAAATACAACAATCCTATAAAATGTTAGAGCCATATTACCTTATATGTTCTTCAGTCAGTCTTCAGTCTAATATGCACCCTTATGACTTTGCTTTCTTGTACATACACCTCTTCATATAGATTTACCCTGTCCTGCACCCACAGTGAATGCCCCCTTGTGTATGCGCCATTAATTGAATAAATGCAGATTCAGTTAGGGGATCACCTCCAGTCTGGGGGCTTAGTTACTCCAAGTTAGGTTTTGGGCTAAAAGCTAGGAGTATGGATTGGGAGGTCTAGTTATGGTGGAAGAGAAGAGGACAAGTAATAAGGGTGCAAGTGAAAATCACGTTCAAGCTGCCAGATGATGGTGTTTTATGCAGTGAATTAGTTGGCCAATGACAAAAGTGAGGGTGTTTTTTTAGGATGTGGAAGCATTGGAACCCCTATTAGTATTTTTAATTGGCTTAGGTATCTCACTGGGGAGACGCACTGTTGTCTTGATGACCAAAATCATATAGAGTGAAATGTTCCAGGGTGGTATCTTTCACTGGGGACAGATGTTCTCTGGATTATTATTAATACAGAGTATTTATATGGAGCCTACATATTACACAGCACTTTACAAAGTCCATAATCAGGTCACTAGCTGTCCCTCTAATAAGCTCACAATCTATGTCTATACATAGTCATATATCATTACCACAGTCTAAGGTCAAATTTGGGGTAAGTCAATTAACTTAACTGCATGTTTTTGGAATGTGGGAGGAAACCAGAGTACCCGGAGGAAACCCACACAAACACGGGGAGAACCTGCAAACTCCATGCAGATAGTGTTCTGGCCAAAATTTGAACCTGGGAACCAGTGCTGCAAAGCCCAGAGTGCTAACCACTGAGCCACATTTTTACGCTAATGCCCAAAGCATTTCATAATGGAAATAGATGGAAACGTATTTGTTGCGGGTCGCAAAGCACTTTTCAATGCACAATGGTGAACATCTTTATGCATATCAAGCCATGACAATGCACATCGTTGTTTATGCACAATGTTTTTTACAATGAGTATTGATGTCCATAAACCTGTTATGACATATTGTTTTTTGCATGTATTGTCATGCATTTTGATTTATTTCAATGAAAAAAAAGCAATGTGTTACTTCCAGCCTTAGCAACTTCCGCTTACTATGAAAAGATTTCCTATTGCTTCCTACTGTGTCTCTGGGGCAAGAAGTAAAGAGAATTATGCATAATAGAACCCAAAAGCATAACATAAATAAGGTAATACCATTGTTTGCTCTAGAAAAGAGAGAAAGCTTTGGCTTTAGACATACTGCAAGCAAATTACATTAACTTATGAACATTCCTTATATCGCCCATACAGTTTAGTGGGATTTTGGGACACTGTCCCCTGCAGCCTTCTACATAACAATTCAGTAGGCTTGTGTTCTGCATGTCAATCACAGAACAAGATTTGACAGCCAGTACATGTACTGTACTAAGTTATTCCTTTAATTATTTATTAGCTCTAATGGCTTCTACATTTTGGCACAGTGACACCGCTGCCGCTTTGCTCATTTCCCTCTGCTCAGGAGGGGCTCTTAAAGTACAATGAGGATCTGTAATATTGGATCCTTGCAAGACACCGGATATGTATGACTACACGACCTATGTTAATTTACCTACAGATTTCAGCATACCCTGCTAGTCTTTTCTTGATTATTGCAGGATGGCGAGAGGCTGATTGCTGTGTGAGAAGCTTCTAGACCAGACATTTTTAACCAAGGTTCCAAGGAACCCAAATGTTGCTCAAGAGGAGGAGTAGGAGTTCCTCAAACTGTGGCTGATTGACCTCCCATATGATGATGTCTGCAACTTTCTGGGGCAAACACCACTTGATAGAGCCAGCTCCATGACTAGCAAGGTTTCCCCATGACCTGAAATTATTTTAACAGTTTCTTGAGGGTAACAGTGAGGGTAAAATTTCTAGCTGGACACAAACATGTAGGAATTAGCTTATGTGGCCAACTAAAGGAAACCTTTACCACTGTATGCAAAACAGGTTCATTTTTGAGCCTGCACTTCGAGGAGCAAATTACCTTTGCTTTGCTTCCTCTCTCCTCTGTTCAGCAGCTGGGGCTAATGGAAATACTCCATACTTCTGGGTATAGAGGAGTGGGTAACTCACCCCACGTGATGGTGGTGGTGACTGGTACAGGTAGGTCCTACGATGGCAAATGCCGATACAAGCTTAACAAGTGCAGGTGCAGAATTGGTAGAAACTTTCCAAAGTCCACCAAATATTTGGCATATATTACCTATCATTACAAATATTGCAACACATTACCTGAATAAGAAGACTGGATGAGTAAAAGGTCATCAGGATGTAGTAGAATGAACATATTTAAAAACAGGCAGCACTGGGTAGCCAGGTCATCAAGATTCGGTTTGGACACATTCACTAGTCACCAGCCATGAGTTGGGGATGATTAAAGGAAACCTAAACCTGAAACAACTGCAATTTATTGCAACTTAACAGTCCTTAAATATAAAGACTTGTTCTTTTTTCACTTTCTGTTCTTTAATGACCAAACTCATTTCAGCATTGTATCTTTGGAAGAGGCCTTGGTTGTCCACAGGTCATGTATGTAATCAAAGCTAGACATTAAATATTTCTACCTTAGTTCATTTTAATTACATAGTAGAATAATAGGAATAGTAGTTTACACTAAGAAAGGTAATAATGTTTTTTTCCAGCTCACAGTAAGTGATAAGGATGCAGCTTTTCTGGCAAAATCAACTGAAACTTTCTGTACTAGCTGAAAATGTTCTGAAAATTGAAAATGAAAACAACTGGCATATCTAAGGGCTGGTAAGTTCAAATATATGACATTGTTGCTTTTAGGTTTAGATATGCTTTATTAGCAGCTTTAAAGAAAGCCCCACTTCCTCCAATCCAATACACGCAATGCCCAAAGTCTCCAGCAGATGACAGCAAAACAGCTGAATGCGGAAACAGTCTGCACCAAGAGGAAATATCCACAAGGTGGTGCAGAATCAGGATTTAGGTTGGTGTGTGAAAGACACAGTAAACTGAGTGTAAGCACCAACTTGAAATCCCATTGCATTGCCAAGCATCTTGAAAGACCAATAATGAATGTCAGTAGGTCCCTGTGAGTCAGTGAGATCCACTCTGTGTTTGTGTCCAACCCATCATGACCAGCTATGATATGCCGATGGAGCTGCAGGCATGACAAACCTATTAACGCCACGGCGATCAAGACTTAATGGGAGCGCAGAGGCTCCCGGAATACCTACGTCACACAACCCGGGAGGCTCTAGCTGCTCCTTCTGGGCATGCCCTGTTGTCTGGCATGCGCAGAAGGGGAATTTTTCCTCCTAGGGGAAAAAGATGCCGATCTCACGCATATGCAGTGCAAGTTAGGATGACGAAGAAAGAAAACCGAAGACGGAAGTGAAAATCGAAGATGGTGGAGCACGGCATTTCCTCTGAACTAGAGGAATTCCAGGACGAAGTGGGACCAGATTGAGGGAAGGACCAGTGCCATCAAGGGACCTGCCGGATTAAAGGTAACGGTCATTTTTTGTTTTTAGTTTACTTCCACTTTAAAAAGAAAAAAAAATGAACGAGCGGGTTTATTAATGCAAAAATATCTTTCCTGCCTGTTTGCAATCTTTTCTTCAGTCCCAACATGGCCAACTGGCTGCCAGTCAAGATAGCCAAATATCCTGAACTTAGGTGGAACTGGGTGAAGAAAATGGCACCTACAGTGAAGTGTGAACAGGAGATTGTAATTTAAAAAAATGTGAACATGCAGATACGTTTATTTGATTGTAGAAGGGACATCACTTGACCCTTTTACCGTAAAGAACGTAACTGTTTTACAATTCAAATTCTGCTTTAACATGAAATCTTTAGTTTACTTATTTTAAAGGTGTTCACGTTTCATTCTCTATTGTACTTCTAAAAGGCAATTTATAAATTATTTGTCTTAATCCAACAATACCAATGCAGTAAAATTGCATGTTGCATGCAGGATGGGGGCCCGCAAACCAATTCCAGTCCTGCCTCTTCTGAATCTCCTCCAATATTGTTTCTCTCTGCTTCCTGGTCCTCTAGAAGTTGCAGTGTGCTGAAAAATAAAAATCCTTTAAATACTTGTAGAATGTACATATATATATATATACATTATACATAACATTAATAACATCTTTATCCATACAGGAGGTCTCCTTTAAGCAAATGAAAATCATTCTTTTAATTTTGCAGTTGCAGGATGATCCTCACTGTGCATCAGTGTCAATGTAAATTGCAATATGCTCCCTGGTTGGCTTATATTTATAATCCCAGTATCCTCTCTGTAAATCGCTGCTGGTTTAAGAATGTGACAGCCCCGCGGGTACAGAATGCCATATGCCACTGACATTGCCTCCAGGAAGAAGCTTCTCTATGAATAGATAGCTTTCACTACAAGTAACACTCCGCTCTTATTCTAACCCTTTATGTCCTAGCTGGGCTTTCAGACATAGAAATGGCTGCAACACATCAATGAACGATTTGCAATTAAATAAGAACTCTACGCTGTTTGAATCTAAATTATTCACATAACATGTCTACAATTCAATCTAATACAAAATGATGACCCTTCCAGCTGAGTATAGCACAAGAGGGGGTTCCTTGTAGTATATATGCGTAATATGTTGTCGCCATAAATATCCTGTTTATTAATAACAATAATAATAATATATGTAAAGTTATCCTTTAAAGCAAATCTATACTGAAAGAAATATGTAGGCTGCCATTGGCAGTAGTAGGCTGACCTTCTGCAGAATATTTTAGGTGTTTGGATGGATTAAAGAAAATCCATAATGAAAGAAATACATAGACTGCCATTGCTGAATATCTAAATATTCTTGGTGTTTGGATGTCAGGTTAATCCAATATCTTCAGTATTTATGGGTTCATTGAAAGAACCTGGCAGCCAAGTTAGAGTGAAGTCAGAACCTGTGGTCCGCTTAGTTGTTCCAGGTCATTCCTGGATGTAATGAAGCCACTGAACCACTATACAAGGTAGACAACTAAGATTTTCCAAAGGTAGGCAGCCATGAGGGCTCTTTAGATTTTCTCAGTACATTAGTTGTTGATTTTCAAATCAGTTTGTGCTTTGCATCTAAAACACACATAAAGACATCTTGAATAAGAAAAATATGGTGCTGTGAAATAAATAAGTTAATTTGCCGTACAATGTTTTAGCCTACAAAGTGTTCATAAATCAGATCTTAACAACACATCAATATAGTCACTTAAAGCCAGTTTAGGAATTAATGGCACCTTCCTTCTTCAGCCCCCAGAGGGTTCAGCTCATGAAATAATAGGAACCTAGCTTGAAGCCACTGTCATTAATAATTAGTGATTTTCTACATTACTCTTTACTGATGGCGATGGATAAAATACTACCGCTGCTCATTATACAATTATTTTTAGAGGTAAGTTATAATCTTTTATTCTTGATATTAGCTGTTACAAAAAGGTTTCTGTGTATAGTTCTGTGTACAGTGGACAATGTGGACTATGCATTTCTTTCAGTATGGATTTTCTATAAAAGAGTGGTCGCCAACCTTTTGGACCTGACGGACCACTAATTTCAAAGACTCCGGACCAAACATGCGCACCCACATGTAGCCATGTCATTGCTGCACATGGTGCATATGCCTAAACAATCCAATGGACCTGATTTATTAAATCTCTGCAAGACTGGAATGGCTGCTACACTGTGCTTCTACACTAAATGACAACTGAACAACCCCCTTACTACCCCAGGAGGGGCAACTTTTACATAGAATGGCACTGGGATCACAAAAAAAAGCAGGAGTTCTATCTTTGGTAACCATGTCTAATTGATGTTTATGAGTAGGTAAAAAATAATGGTAATTTACTTACCTTTTCATCATTTTGTCCTCTTGTTTGAGACATGTGCTAACAAATATATAGCATATTACTAAAGAGGAATGTTTAGGAAATTTAACTTAAAAACAGTAATAAAAAGGCATAAGTTATGGTCTGTGAATGTGTCCTTTGGGAAGTCCATCATAATCTTGGCTAGAGGTAGTTCACACAGGGATCCCAAACCTTCCTTTCTGCAAGTAAAGAGATATTATTTGTACCTCTCCAGCAATTTATGGTTCCAGTTTTTAATATTTATTTTAAATTTGCTACTTATGGGAGTGGTTGATGCCTCTTCCAACCAAAGTGCAATGGTGCATTCATTGGTCCTCTATATCACAGAGTGTGTCTAGATCTATATGTAGATCAGTGTTTCTCAGCCAGGTTTCTTTCAGAAGTTGCTAAGGATTCCTTGAGTAAATGGGCAGTTTTGTGCCTTTCAGGTCAGTTTAATTGTCAGGTAATTGACACTAATGATCCCTTTTGGCTTCATGTAAGGTTGTCATTTTCCCCAGTGGTCAGCAATGCAAGAGGCATTCTTCCTATTGATCACCACACTAAAATACTGTGAGCTGTAGATATAATAATTATTGGCAGGGGTTCCCTGAAGACTTGAAAGGTATTTCAAGGATTCCTTCTTATTAAAAAAGTAGAGAAACACTGATATATAGGATGAAGCAACGAGAAAGGCACACAAGTACTTGACACTTCCAGAAGTGTTGAATGTTGAAGAGATAAAAGAGTCTGCATCACTGGGACAGAGGAAACACAACTTTGGGAAGATACGTATTATATTTCTTCTATTGCACCAAAATGGCTTGATTCATTAAGAGACCTGACTGGGTCTCTTTAAAGCTGACATACATCAGGGCTTGGTATTCATCATTATCCTCCCAGAAAAAGCAGAGACACAAAGACCTGGTAGTATGGAGTTTTCGATTTTCTGGCTTGTTCTGCTAAAAGCAATATGATTTTCTGGAATATTTAACAGAACCGTGGGTCATATACAATAAAGTATACACACATTGCATTATGTCTGTGATGAAACTGCATTGACTTACTTCCCCAGATGGCGGCATTAAACATGGTACCTGCGTTCCAGACTCTGCTTTTTATTGGCGGATGAATCAGGTCCCTTTTCCGGAACCAGTATGACACACACTTATTTTTCAGTCTGCAGGAATCATGCCCACAAAATTTTCTATGGATGTAAAACTGCTAGCTCATTCATCATGCCGCTGCCCCCTTCTCGGCTGCACTGCGCACCTCAAGATGCTCCACCGTTTTTATTCCCCGGAATGGCGTGAAATACGTCCAGCAATTTAACTTCAGCCACGTACCATTAATATGTTTAGCCCAGAATGCATTTATCAGCCTATCGCAGCCGCTGGAACATTGTTTGGTAATATAAAACAATAATACTGTTAATAAATACAAATGCTTATTTGGGGTTGCTGTGCCAATGGCAAAAAAGATGAGTTAGGGCAAGGCAGAAACTGACTACGATAAAAGGCCTCATTTATCACAGTGTCCGATGTAAGGCCTGCCTGTAATAACTGCTAAAAAGTAATCAGATAAACAAACGCAGAGCAAAATGTACTTCTGACCATTCAGTCCTAAGATTTACACAACTTTACTATACAACACAGTCCTGTCTGGCTAGGGAGGGGATCTGATCTTTCATCTTGCTGTGGATTCTCATTCACTTAGGGGTCTTCTTTAGTGTTGGTGTTTGAAATCAGGTTGTCCTTATATTCCACCCGAGTATGGCTGTTCGAATTCAGATAGACTCGACCCGAAGAACTCGGGATTCGACAACGCAAATTCGTGTGTAAAAAATGTGTTAAAAAAGGCTTTAATTTTCCCCCCATTGACTTTAATAGTGTTCGAATTCGAAGTTCGACCACGTGAACAATATCCCTACATACATACCTTTCTCTCAAACCTACACCACCTAACTGCTATTCTATTTAAAATGAATCCTCTACTTAGGTTTACTGGGAAACCAAAACTCCCAGAAATGCTTACATTCTTTGTTTTCCCCCCGTTCATTTATTCCTACTGAATTCTATGCCACTACATGATACAGAAATGTTTATTTGGAGTAAAGTGAAAGAACCACTGATTACTGCAAGGTACAAGTGATCGATATTGGCAAAAGTGTTGGCTTGTTAGTGGACTTAGGCAAATTTGGTAGGGGAACAGCTAAAAAAAATAATAATTTTTTTTTATTGGTATACTGGATTTGTATTTTTGAAAATAAATGATAGGGTCACATTAAGGCCATTTTATGCTTAGTTCCCTAATTGTGGGCCATTCAAAATCTTGGTTCCCAATGTGTGGGCCATGTAATGCCTTGGTTCCTAATCTGTGGGCCATTCAATGTCTTGGTTCCCAATGTGTGGGCCACGTAATGCCTTGGTTCCTAATCTGTGGGCCTTTAAATGCTTTGGTTCCCAATCTGTGGGCCATTTAATGCCTTAGCTCCCAATTGCTAGGCCATTTAATGCATTGGTTCCCAATAAGTGGGCCATGTATTGCCTTGTTTCCCAATCTCAGGCCCATTCAATGACTTGGATCCTAATCTGTGTGCCATGTATTGTCTTAGTTCCCAATCTGGGAGCCATGTATTGCCTTGGTTCCCAATCTGGGGGCCATGTATTGCCTTGGTTCCCAATCTGTGGGTCATGAAATGCCTTGGTTCCCTTCCTGTTTGCAGTGCTGTACAGCTCTTTATTTCTTTATTCTTTGTTTTCCCCTAACGATCCTTACTGATAGATATTTCAAATATAGTCTTGAATATTTTTGAGAGAGCTGTATGGGGCTCAGATATGGAAGCATCAATTTGTAAAGGGGCTGTAGTAGCAGAGATCTCCAGCAGTCTCATGTAATGTGTCCCCAGTCTATGAAAGCCTTTTGAAGACATCCTGTTTCCAGCAGCTCTCAGTCTCTGACTACATCTTGTCTGCCTATCCTTACCACCATCTCTGAGAGCTTTTTGTGTCCTTATAATCACTGAAAAATATGTGCAGCCCCTAAGTGATGTCAGGGGTTGTATTTGAGGATCCTTTCAGTAGCAAAATTGACTGCTGCTGATCTAAGTGATGAATTGCTTTGCTTAGCACATTGCACTTTACATGAGCACAGCAAGTGTGAGGTTGTCAAAAGTTTTGATTGACCTGTCAGATCAGATCATAAGCCAAAAGTGCAATGCACCATCCACATCATGTCATGTTATGAGTCATGATAAAATATAATAAAAGGGACAATAAATCAGGGCAATGTTCAGTGGATACAGCCCTACTATACGGACAAAACACAAATCTGGTGTTCAACCTGTTTTTTTTTGGCATGTTGTTTGCCAGCAAGGCAAATTATCTTCATTAGAGTTCTATCAAATCTAGCTTTAAATAATGTTTAATCAGTGCTCTTTGTTGGGCAGAGTGATTGGGGACTTTGTGCAGTCTAGGGTCTCTTAATTTTTGCTCTAATGCATTCCTCCTATGCTAGTTGTGTATTGGCTAAATGGCTGCCATTTTTATATTTGCAGTATTTAGTTCATAGACATGAAAGGTCTTACCATGTACCAGTCTTGATGAAAATAATTATAATAATCAATTTCTTGGCCCCAAATGTTGTCAGTGGTCCCTTCTGCCAAACTCTACATCACTACTGGGCATAGTAGTATTGTATAGGGAAGGGGTCGGGGTTCTTTTCTTAATAAATTCCTACGTTTACTGGTGCAGAAATGGATGTGAAAATTAGGTTAATTTTCACCGGGATACCCCGTGCATCACATGAACCCCCAGGGCAGCTGGGATCATCCTGCCCAGCCAGTCAAGATGGCAGAAGATCGAAACCAGGAGGAGAGGAAAAATGATGGCGGTGTATGTAAAGGAACAAAGGCAGGTGAGTGTTTTTACAAAAATTGCCATCAGGCAGGTAAGGTTACTTTATTGCAGAAGGGACATCCTGTCCTGTCCCTTCTGGTCCCAATATTTTATTTCTACTGTTTAGTTCTGCTTTAACTGCATGCTTGTCAAACTCCTGTCTGAGTGTAGTCTTAGAAATTAACACTAATATTATTATTATTATGTATTATTTATAAAGCTCCAATATATATTGTGTCACTAGTTATTTTAGTAGAACAATGCAAACTCCGTAGCTCTATCATTTTAATAGAAAAATTATTGAAAAAAAAAAGTATGTACGTGATGTAAGTAGTAACTAACTAGATGTTTTACATGAAAAACAAAAATCAATGTCTTGACTGCCTTTGTTAATTACATGTTAAGCCTTTTGATCAGGTGGAGTTAGTGGAAGTTTACAGATCAAGCCGCAATGCTTTAGTCACACATTACCGACACCGCCGCTTTTACTGCAAGCCAAGAATAATTTTTTTTGTTGTTTAGCAAGTTACAGTTTGTGCACAAATATAGAAATAACAGAAGCAAAGGAATGAAAAAAGTGCACTAACTTTATTACCATTTAAGTGAACAATATCATATCTCCACAGCAAAATACTGACGAAGAAAGCCATTCCTCTATACCCACTGATGGATGCAATACCCATATCTAATGTGACTGCTTTTTAATACATTTTACGATGCAGTGAAAAAAGTACTGTTTACTTCTATGTATTGCCATATTTATTTTATATCAAATTTTATTACTGCCTAATGGCTGAGGCTTTCCAGCAAGCAAGACAGAAACAAGAGGGAAAATATACATCCTGATGTCTTTGGAAACTGGATTGTATTGTAGGTGAGTCACTCTGCGTTACTGGGCATCAAATAACCTTCGCGATGGCTAATTACTCCGCCATGGTGCTTAGCCTGGTGTGTAGGTGTCTTCTATATAAAGGGATCCTTCTTCTTTGTGTACATTTATCATGAGATTTAAAGTGTTTTGTGATTGTGTATCTTAAAGCTGAACACCCCATAACCCCCACACTCCCTAAGGACCTGGATGTATACACCATGAGTACCTTTTGTCCTGTCGTCTCCAGACTGGCCCAATATTATCACAGGTCCGTTTTTTTTCTCAGAAGGAGTACAGACGTCAAATTTATGTATTTGAAAAATATTGTTTGAGATTGTTTCCAGTAGCAATAGAATAAATGAGTGCTGTACACACAGCACTGTTCAGTTCTATGGAGAATGGAGGATGAGCGGGAGGCTCCCAGCTGTGTCCTCCTACATAGTAACGGTCATCCCCACTCTTTCATTCATTGATCTTCTAGGATGGGTCTGTAAATAATGTTGGGGGACCACTGTACGCACACTAGATCAGTGTTTCTTAGCTGGGGTTCCTCCAGAGGTTGCTAGGGGTCCCTTGAGATGGGCAGTTTGTGAATGTCAAGTCAGTTTAGTGACTCCAATGATCTTTTTGGCTACATGTAGGGGTGGAAGTCTTCCCACTGGCCAGCTATGTAAGAGACCATTCATCCCACTGACCACCACAGTAATATACTGTGAGCTGTGGATATAGTAATTATAGCAGGGGATACCTGAAGACCTGAAAGTTATTTCAAGGGTTCCCCCTTGTTAAAAAGGTTGAGAATCTCTAGATTATCCTCCAAGACGATTAGAATCATTTATCTCCAGTTACATTTATCTTGCATCTGTGTGTAGCCCACAGAGAACTACGAGCCCAAGTACTCCTCTGTGGGTATACCTATGACAGCCTGTGATGATCAGAAGTAGGTTGGATGATTTGGACAGTATGTTTTTTTTATTTTTTTAAAGCAGTATGTTTTTTTTTTTTTTAAAGCTTCAATCAAACACTTCAAAATGCAGTTTCACTTTTATAGTAATCCTTACATAGACTTTGATCATTCAAACTAAATATAAAACAGGTAAAAGGCAGAAATTTCTTTAGAAGAATTCAGGTGACTAAATGATCTGTGGATCCAGATACTTGGCAGAATACAGATTCTGTATATGTAGCTCTTGGAGTTTCAAATGGAAGTTATTTACCAAATAATAAAGAAAAGTAGCAGGTTTTTTTTTTTGCGGCAATTTTAACAGTGTATATTTAACATCACAAACAAAGTATATTATTTTTCAAACTAAATAATGCAATAAACGTAATAATATACAGCCAAAGGCTTCCACACCTTGGGTCTATCCCATTCACATGGGGTGTTTGACCCTTATTCTAGACAAATTGTTGCCTAAAATAGTTCAGAGAAAACACAACTTAATCTTGACGCGTTTCGCCAACTGGCTTCTTCAGGGGATGCGTATATGCCGTTATGCAGAACTGCTATACACACATATTTGGACTTTTATTATATAATGTAAAAGCATAAACAAAATATAATGTACCATATATGTAATAACCTAAACAAAACAGGTAATATTTAATAATAAAAGTATGTGGAATTAAAATGTGTCCACAATATACTGTCATGACATGAGCGATAAACTCTAATTATTATACTTACAATGTAAGTGGTCCTGAAGCAACATAATGTGTCATAATATATTATGGAAATTAGTAATGGAAAGAAAAAATAACAAATAAAACAGAATTCAGACTTTTAATTTTGGATGTGGATATACGTATTACTACCTATATGTTAAATTTTAAAAATGTTATGTAGTAAACTTACTTTTAACCTCTGGTGGTAATTATATGGGGAAGCTTTGCTGATCTAAGTAGTTCCAATTTAAAATTCTGAAATAAATATTGTGTCATTGGTAATGTGAGTTAACTTAGTAGTTAATGATTAGGCTGGAATAGATAAACATTCTTAGATGGAGGTTCTCAGTAGGTACAAAATGTATTAGTATTAGTCCCAGGAATGGTATTAAGATGAAATATCTATTGGGAAGGAGCTTACCATAAAGTGAGGATAATTCTGCAGTGTGTGCAGGCAAACCAAGTTGTGGTGTCTGTGCGTATTGCAGAGTGTGCAGTCGAGCAGGGATCGGAGTCAGATCATCTCCAGCCTTATAAGGGCATAGGGATGGCATCTTCCGGGGCCCAGGCACATGAGCTGGTCTGGATGAGTTCTGCACATGCGTCCTGGTGAGTGTGAAGCTGGAAATGCCCTTACTTTATCTGTCTATCCCCTGTGGCTAACTGAGCTGCCCCAAATACAAAGAGGGGCGGCTCACCAACCTGCAGAAAAAATCCTGGGCTGACGGAGGCCAAATTGCCCAGCCATACGTGGCGATCTATCGCCCAGCACGATATGTGCTGTTTTCATGTGGTAAAAAAGAAGGGAGCCCTAAAAAACACACATGTATGAACATGCTTATACAATCACTAATGGCAAGATCACCACTCCCATATCACCATCACATAGGCACAAAACATAACTTAAACCTAAGACTAGATGAGAAGTAAATGATGATAGAAGTAAACTTCTCATCTTCTTGAAGTAATGATGGTCCAGACCTTAAGAGGTATGTTAAGGTAAAAAAAAATTTGTTTTAGTTTCAGAAAAAGTAGGGAAGTTTAGACCATTTGTCAAGTTTTTATTGCTGTCTGTGCACCCAATAGGAAGATTCACCTCTGTTATGTTATTCTAGTGACCATTGTGACTAAGATAGAAAAGTAGTGAAACCCCAACAAAGAATTAAGGTCTTTCAAGAACTGTTTTGAAGAAGAGTAATTGGTGGTCTATAAAGACCCACTAGGGGAAGCAGTTTTTCCACAGTAGTATGCAGAAGGAGGGGTGCCTGCAGCTGGTCTATTATACTATACCTTGAGTCCAGTTTGACTCCATTTTGAGTCCATGATCAATTCTTCATAAAACACTTGCTGTGCCTAATATACTGGCTGTATCTATGATTTTAATTATATCCTTATGTGTCTTCCTATCCCCTGAGGAAGCCCCTTAGGGTGAAATTTATCAGGAAATTAGACAAGCTACTTATATGTGTTAACATACGTTTTCTGTATTATTCAGTATGACTTTGTATAGAATCAGAGCACAGAAATACGATATTGATTTGCACTATTGTAAAGTATAATTTAATCAATACGCTCTCTTGCCACAAAAAGTCTTCTTTCTTCTCCTCTCTTCTTTTCAACTCCAATATTATACCCATTGGCTTGGCAAAGCGACTACTCGCAAACCTTAAAGTGACCCCCTCCCTTAACCTCCACTACATATCTTAGCTTCACTGTCCAGCCAGTCTAAGTTCTGACCTGACCCAGTACAGTGATGGTCGGTCTTGATTTTTTTCTGGTATAGCTCCAAGGGTTTGTCCACATTCCAGAACATAAAGCAGTGATGGAGGTTGTTGGCTGCTAGGAAAGAGTGAAATAAAGTTAGTTCTCCCTATTTATTACCCCCTGAAATAAACACCTAAACCCTGCAATAGGAAGAGAATCTAAAACTTTGTGTCCCTTAAAGTTCAGCTTTAATACAAATGTTCCACTGTTTCTTAGTTCTAATGTCTCAGCCAGGAACAGCTTAGGTGAGGTCTTCCCAGATCAAAACTGTATTGCCAGGTCATTAGTCTACCCAGGGGCTGAAGCTTTCTATCCAAAATGAAAAATGTTTTTCATTGAAATCCACTTTACCTGTACTTTCAGCAATTTGCCTGGTGATTTAATGCAAAACTGTTACAGACAATTGTTCAAAAGACTTTTAAAAGCCTTTTCATGCATACAGCAGCATCACACTAGGAGGCCAGTAAAGGGATTTCTTGCAAAGCTGGTTTTCTTTAGGCAAATTTTGTATGAAGAAGTCACCATTATAATATCAAGAAAAGTTCCCCGCCTTTAAACTCCTAATTTGTTCTTAGTGGATCATCACTCAAAATTCAGTGAATTATCTTGTAACTCATCTACCTAATCTTCCCTCTCCACTACTTTGGAAAGAAGATTTATCATCTCATCCTTTACTGACTGTTGTCAGCTATCTTTAAATATTTACTTGAAACATATACTGGATCTGTTTATGGTCAGACATTCTCTATAGCCTTGTGCAGTTTAGGACAATGATATATAATGACTAGGGATGAGCCAGAATGCCTCTGACATTCTCCTGAAAATTTCCTTGAACTTCCGATGGGTCCGAAAAATTTCGGCGAACTGATTTCGCAAAACCATTGGAAGATCGAGGAAATCATTACGATCCCCGGTAATAAAGGTTAATAAACCTCTAGTGCCCAGGGAATGCAGTGGAACTGCAGATGAACTCTCAATGGAGTTTCTCCATTGAGAGTTCATCTGCAGCTCAGTTCCCACGGTCACCGGGCTGATAAGTACATTCTCTGCGAGATTGAGTTTGCCGTGAGATTGAGTTTGCCTAATAATAATCATCCCTAATAATGAGCCTTAAATTTTATATTCCTAATTTTGTATATAATTGTATATAATTGACAGTCATTCTGTATATTCTTCTATCTTTCTGTCTATGGGACCTTTGGGGCTTTGTTAAAAATGACCCTGAAAGGACATTTCAAAGCTGAAAATGTGTGCATTATAGTGAAATATATCATTACATAATGCTATGGATAAATATAAATAGTTAATAGTATAATTTGTGTCATTTTTACATAAAAAATAATAGACTGGAGGGTGGTTCCTGCCCTATGTTTGTTTAAATAAATTAGTAGGTGGTATTTTCCCAACCCCTGGTGAAAATAGGTAAAGGCAAAGTATAGCTTAATCTCAACAAACTATAGGACATACAAAGATGTTATTTTTGGCAAATAAGATTGAACAATTTTTATTTATAACAAGTTTGTTTTACGTAATCATGACAAACAGAAGAAATTAAATAATTAGTGTATAAAGCAGCTTCGGGTTCTCTCTAGATATAGATCTACTATTACTAGCATGTATGAATTCTATGTTAGAAATAATCCAGAAATGTGATTTACTCACTTTAAACTTTCCTTTTTTTATCCCAACACTATTTGCCTGACTTGGCTTCTTCAGACATGAAATTCCAGGACAGCCCTGATATATTTAGGGGTTAGAGGAAGCCGGGGTCTAGTGGTTCTACTTCTAGTAAAAAAAAGTTTTAAGGTATTTTGAAGTCTTAACATACTCCCTGTTCCAGAATGACAATGATGCTCCTCTCTCCAGGACAGGAAATTGTTTCTTGTAGGATTATCAGATGAAAATAAAATATTAAAAGTACTGAAATTATTTATGTAAGCAGTGCCCAAAAATGACATGAAGTGGGCAAACTAGTAATATGTGTGATCTCCCTGCAGCTGATTTTTTTCACATTACTGCATTGCCAAACCTTTGATCTTACCAAGAAGATCTTTGTTTAAGCACTTCCAGTTATAGGGAGACAACATTCTGTTGTTCTGACAACATTTCATAGGCATGGTCTACTATGGTCACCATCGGGAAATTGGTCCAAGGCAATGGCATGGACGTAACACTGGAGCATGAGGCTGCAAAGAGGCTGGAGGAGATGCTATAGCAACACTGAAATGCATGTAAAAGGTTGGTGACTAGTTCAACACACCTTGCATGGTCCACTGTGGTCACCACCAAGGAGGTGGTCCAAAGCAACCACATGGACAGTTTGCTGGAGCAGAGGCTGGATGAGATGCTACAGCCATATTAAAATGCAGAAAAAAGGCATGGTCTACTGTGGTCACAACTAGGAAGCCAGCCTAAGGCAATGACGTGGAGGTATCACTGGAGCAAGAGACTGCAGGGAGAGTGGAGAAGATTCAGTAAAAGATTATGTGACCATTTTAAAACACATTGCACAGACATGGATAGATTGCTGGAGCATGAGGCTGGAGCAAGTAGGCTAGAGAAGATGCTATAGCAAAAAAGTTGGAAAAGGCATGTAAATATTGAATTTCTAAAGGAAAAAAAAATGTCAATTGTTAGTGATACCAGTGCCCCTATATCTGAAGATAAATATGAACCTTACACGGAAACAATGGTTTCAAAACCTTAACACAAACAAAAACAACTATTTTACTCGTACAACTCATTTACTCGTATAGTTAAAAAAAACGATCATAGATTTCCTTTAATGATCTTACTGAGGTTCCATCTTTTAGTTTTTACTCTTGCTATTTTTTAGTACACCTAAGGACTGCACAAGTAAAATTGCCACAGGTAAAAAAAAGAAATCAATAGCCCAGCAAAAGGAAATTATGTAAGCATGCACTATTAATGTGAGGAAATTCTTATAACCGACAGTCCACTTAACAAAAATCCATTCTGTGCTCATTACAAGTTTCAGCTTTCATTTTCTCAGGTCCACATAAACCTTAATGAATCTCTGAAGATCTTATTACAAGTCAACAGCCAGAAAGAAAGCAAAGAGTTCCATTAGGAAAATGGGGAAGAGAAGTACATAAATTTTCTTTGTCAATATGCTTATTATAATTATAAACGGTAAAGGTACCACTGACCTTCCTGGCCTGGTTAAACTATAAGGACAATTATAAAGTTCTGCTCTCCTAAAAAGAAAATACTAACCTAGGTTAGGTCTCTCGTGAGGAGAACAGCACTGTGTTAATTTACAGCAGAACCATGCTAAATACAACACTGGGGAATGTATTTTTTGTTGAGTTAGATCTTACACTTGTTTTTTACTAAATTTTGGGTGTTGAATCCAGAAATGACCCCAGTTTTTTGCTATCACATCCAGTTTTTACGATACAGGGTACCCTCCATTTTTGTTAAAAACATACAAATTTTATATAAAATGAAAAAATAATGAAATAATAATCTGAATGTACTGTTTATTTTAATTTCGTTTGTTCAAAGGATTTATTGTTACTCTATGACTTTTTTACAGTTTGAAAATAATCAGGTACAGTTATAGCTTTTCCTGGATTGTTTAGTGTTAGGACAATCCCGCCAGATGCTCCAACAATAGTCAGCCATAATATGTACATCCCACCTACCCTGATACCGTCCTTCCATGACCTTCAAATCTTGGTGGAATTGTTCACCTTGCTCATTACTGACTGCACCAAGGTTTTTCTAGGAAGTTAGAAACATGGCCATGCAGAAAATGCACTTTGATGCTCATACTGCAACCAAACATTTTGTAGCTCTCTAAGAGTTTCTGGACAATTTTTGTGTAATTATTTCCACGTGTGTTTTTCCAAGAAACTGGCCTTTATTTTTTTAAATGACAGGCTAGGAAATGCCAAAATGAGGTACTTGAAACAGCTTCCTTCATTTGACAAAGCTTAAACGAACTGCTTCATCAGACCCAGTTTCATGTGCAGAAACGGGAATATGATATTCTTTCTATCAACAAGTGGCTCATGTAGAATGTTTGGATAACCAAACATTACAGATCTTGGAGGCCAATTCCTTTCCACCCAATGCCTCTCACGAGCTCTGCTGTCCCACATGCACAGATAACAAGGATACTTGGTGTATCCGCGTTGCGAACCAAGAACGAAGCATACCATTTTAAGGTCAACAAAGATGACCCTATTCTGTTGGTGATATTGCAACAACTCAATGACTCTCTTTATGTCTGCCTTGTCTTCACAAAGAGAAACTGAATGGCCAATCAGGACTGACCCAAATATATTGCCATTGTTAAGGAGGACACACTTTTAGCTCCGCTTTGAGCTATCGATAAATAGCCGCCATTCAGTTGAGTTATAGATTGGCATTCCCAATTCCTCCATTAAACCAGGTATGTTATGGCAATACACAAAGCCACTGTCAGTTCTAAAGTGTGTTTTTCTCACACAATCTTGATGCCAGGAATTCTGAAGCCTTCTTCGATAGTCCCAAATCACGTGCCAAATAACCTAACTCATGCTGATCAAATCCCTTACGAAGAGAGTCCTCTTTACTTTCAAACTCTTCACATTGTTGTCACCTAGTTCATCACAATAATCACGTTCTTCAAGAGAGGGTAGTGTAACGAAAACCGACACTGGGATTTCATCTGAATGGGCCGCTGGGTGAATAGCCGATGGTAGACTAGGATAATCTATGTTACATTTATTTTTCTTGTTATATCCTGAAGTTTTCACTATAAAAAGGTAAAAGTCACTGAAATGGTCTCCTGGCTCTCGCCAAACCATAAGTATACCAAATGGCATCTTATCACGTGTTCCCTTTGTCCACATCCATAAACCCTTGACACACTGCACACCTTCTGAGGGGCCCAAGACTTATCTTGATCACCATGTTTAACTTTGAAATATGCCAAATAGGCTTGCTTTACAAATGTGCTGATGTTCGCCCCTTGACTGGGAATGATGAAACTGCCACAGATCTAACAAAATGAATCAGGGTTCTTTAGACACTTATGATGAGAAACATCAGAGCCCGACATGATCTGAAATAAAGGAAATACGTGTGTAAGTAGAAAAAATAAATTTTGCTTATTCACTACATAGAGCAATGCACAACCTCTGACCAAACTGTCTTGTGTGTAAATGAATAGCCTATACAAATTTACGCTATAGTAATCGCCTTAAAATAAGCGGTAGAGAAAAAAACTGATATGATAGAAGAAAACTAACTGCACTTTCAGGATCAGCATACCTATTTTAGTGTAAATAAGCTTAACAATTGAAGTCAACAAAAAATGTGTTCAAAATTGTTCCCCAGTGCAATATATATAATGTTTTATTCATCAAAGCCTTTGCTGGACAGCACCACCAGTCCTGGACTTTTATTTCAAAAGCCAGGCATACACACCAGGCTGCTGATTGCATATGGACGAGTAGGAGTGGAGTGATAAATTCATCACTCACATTTTCCTCTTGTCTACACAATTAAAGAAAGTAGAAAGAGAGAGTTTTCTGGCAAATTTACGTATATTTTTAGTAAAAAGGTAAATCAAAATGGTATAATCTCTAGACAAAGTTCAACTGCACTTATATATACAGTATAGAATCAGGTTCAATGAAAATCGCTGTTAATGAAACAAGAATGTCTCTTCTACTGACGTGTTTCACCATAAGGCTTCCTCAGGGGATCATAGAGACTTTGGGTTTGCTGGATAATAGGGTTAGATATATAGGGTAATAATTCCTCAAAGTAGTAGTTGTTAGTAGTTCTTGAGTTCCCAGATGTGTTCCAGAGAACTTAGTTAGGTTTGCTATGGATTTTAAGAAAATAAAGATCTTACATTGTTTAGAGATTGTGGAAATCTTGGTTGTAAAAGGCAGAGTGGCCGTGATTCAGACTGTCTTGACAGCTCCATCTTTCCTCTGTCCACATATCCTCCAGAGGTTGCCACAGGTTCCTTGGGCATTAGGAGCCTCTCAGGTCAGTTTAAGTGACACCAATGTACTTTTAGGCTATCTGTTACATTCTTTTCACTGTCCAGCAATGTGAGATGCATTATTCTCACTGAGCACCATGCTAATATACTATAACCTGTAAATATAGAATTAAAAACTGGGTTCCCTAAGACCTTATCGTTAGATAAAAGAGTCCACAATTTATTGTTTAGCAACTGCAACTTCCAATGCGTTTTGGCAGCCAAAAAGGAACTCTCTCTTCTTCAGGGCTACAGCAATCGAACTGGTACTTCAATTGTGATATATGCCAGGTTCTAGTGTTGGTACTCTTACAGGTTTGATGCCATTTTTGGTATCCTTATTCTTTGGGGCCAGTTTTTGGAGATTGTATTTGATTGTACATGATCTTACATACACTGATATTTCTGTAGCCAATATATAGGGTAGATTGTATGTTCTGAATACAGCACATGTGGCAATCTTCAAACATTTATATAACGATTCTGTACTTTTGGAATAATGTATCATAATATTTCACCATAACCAGCAAGTATGACAACATTGAACAATAATCAAATCAAATTGTTCTGATGAGTCTTAACACAGCACACAGGAGACGTCTGTTTAAAATCACTGTAATAAATGATTGTATTGTTTTTAGATAAGCGCATTGCCAGCTGTTAAAATTACAGACCCATTTATTACAGAAAGGCAAACATGCCATGGTGTACACCGCCAGTGACTGTCACTCAGCGAGTGACAGGATAAGAGGAAAGCGCAATGTATTTTCTCAGAGAAAAGAAACTGCCAGACAGCCAGTGACAACAAACACAGGGATGAAAGTACGCAGTGGAGACTTAAAGGAACATTCCAATCAAACTCAGAGAAATAGCATTTGATTTTAAGCAACTTAATATTGAACAAAAAATACCAATGCAATGCCACCTGCAGACCAATTGTTTCTTATTTTGTACAGCGCCATGGAAGATGTTGGCACTTTATAAATCAATACCAATAATAAATGTTGTCATCCTGGGCTCTATGATCCCCCTATAATTAATACCTGCCCTCTTGTCACCTCCTCTTCTCCTCGTAGTTAGGATGGGATTCTTGGTCCTAAAGTGGAACTTTCAATAAAGTAAAACAAATAACACTTATGCTTACTTCAACAGAGCTTTTGATCCCTCCACTGCTGGCTTCCATTCCATTTGGTCCCATGTCATTCTGGATTCTTCCTTCATCCTGGGTTGGAGGAACCGCTGGGTGCGACCATCTTTTTCATTTGGTCTTCCAGATTCGTCTTCTGCGCATGTGTGAAATCGACACTTTTTTTCATTCTGGGAAAAGCCCCTTCTGAAAAGGAGCACCCCTAAGCCTCCTGGGATACATTATGAAGATATCCCAGGGGGCTCTGGGCTTCCCATTCAGTCTTTACTGCAGTAAAGTAAAGACAGAAGTGGAGGGTCTACCCTTTCAGAAAAAAAACACATACATTTTTGCTTTATTTAAAAGGGTTATCTACTCTTTTATATATAAGTATAAATTGTGGTGCTCTATTGATCATTATTGTTGGCCAACAGTAAATGGGAGAGGACACAGCACAATCTATTGGTGTGACCTGAGTATAAACTGAGATTTGTTTTTTTCTAATGGCATTTTAAGGCCAAAAAAACTCTTGATTTATACTCGAGTATATACAGTAAGAACATATAAGACACAGAAATATTCAGTAAATTAGTCCAGCCATGCCAATGTATATATGGTGAAAATAAATGAGGCTTTTGGTCTACACTCTCCAAATAGTATCCAAGTGTAACCCAACACAGGGGATCTGCCCCATAGAAATATGGGGAATTACCATAGAAATACTCCTAATATAATAAAGAAAAGTTTGTTATTGACTTAAACCTGCGAACTGGCACTACTTTGTTTTTTAATTCTCCAACTACCCCTTAATCAAGATATATTTAAGTTGCAGTTTTTTTAGAGAACTGTGAATGTGAAATGTGACCTCTTTGACACAGAAATTATTTAATGAGCTTGTAACAAGCATGAGATATGACAAGCGCATCATACTGATGGTGGTGATGTGGGGGTAGGTGCCATGTCACCACAATATTGTGCTCACATTGTATCAACGGCAGCCGTGGATTTGGATGAATTTCATTTCTTGAGTTGTTGAGCTGCTATTTATTAGTGATGCAGCTTGTATGTTTGGGCAATTAACTGCATGAATGAATATCACACAAGCTGTTAAACCATGCAAATTAGGTTGAACAAAATCCTGCGGTTCTCAGAGGGGACCCGGGTCTGTTAAATGTTATCATATAATTAACCTTTCCTAAGTTTTATGAAAATATTTATGAAGATTGTACTCTGACAATGCGCCATCGATTTACAGGGAGACCAAATTACATTAATTTTACATTGCAAAGGTTAAGGAAAAAAACAAAACTCTGTAAAAGTTGGATTTTTTGGGGGTCATTATTAGTGAACCTGTTTAACGGCAACACCAGGCAACAGGTAAAATCATTCATTATGTATAATCCATTAGGAGCAAAGTGGGGTGCTTCAATAAAACGTGGGGCTCAAGGAAAAATGGGGTTCAAGTATCAAAAAAATAGAAATAACATTAATAGAAGCTCTATAAATGACATCTAAGGGTGTCTGACAATATGGTGCAATCCCATTATTCAAAGGTGGAGCATGCATGCCGGTGTTACAGCCATACATGCTCCATCCTTGGTTAAAGGGCACAGAGCAGACTTGTGCCATGTTGTTGGATACCCTTGGGTGCCATTTTTAAAACTTCTATAAATCGCAAGCAAGGACATAGAAAAACTAGGGCTGGGCTCAGATGTCACCACTGAAAAAGCTTGTTGCAAAAGTGTTGCAAAGATAATTAGGAGTCTAAGGTTAAGCTGCCTTAAGGATGAGATACCTCTGGGAGCAAACCATTACATCTTTGCAAGGCTTCTGGGTGGGTGTACAAACTCTTGGCACTTACCAAGCTGTGCAACTTCCTTCTCATTCTGCGGTGGGCATGGCTGCTGTTGGTTCAGACAGAGAGATTGGAAATATTCCAAATACCATGATTAGCATTTTTAGAACTGGCTTATACAGGGTGGCTGGTCTGGTATCTGCCCCCTTGCAGTTTTCTGCAGGCAGGTTGTAGTAGGTGGGTGTGCTGGGCTCCTTCCACAGCTCCGCTCTCTGCACAAGCTTTGTACAGCACAGTGGTGATTCCAGTACTAAATTACAAGGCTCTACCAGGCTTATATGAGTGAACAATGCCCAAGTCTAATCAATTTATTCTTGATCTTGTAAATATCAGGCTTCAAGGAGGCAGGTGACACCAATACATTTCCTAATGATGAAATTGGTGTTGCTACCCTAGCCCCAATTTTAGAATGGACAACCTCAAAGACCACAATGGAGATCAGTGATGTTTCAAACACCCTGATCCTTACTTTTGCCGCAGTTTAAATTTTGAAAAGTGTCAGTGGCCTTAAAATTTAACTATTATTATAAATTATTTATATAGCACCGACATACTACTCAGCACTTTACAAAGTTCATAGTCATGTAACTAACTGTCCCTCAAAGAGGCTCACAATGTCCTTACCATAGTCATATGTCTTTAATACAGTCTAAGGTCAATTTTTGGGGGAAACCAATTACCCTTACTGCATGCTTTTTGGAATGTGGAAGGAAACCAGAGTACTTGGAGGAAGCCCATGCAAACACCGGGAGAACCTGCAAACTCCAAGCAGATAGTGTCCTGGCCGGGATCTGAACCTGGGACCTAGAGCTGCAAAGGCCAAAGTGCTATTCTCTGAGCTTCTGTGCTGCTACGACAGCGTTTATTTCCCAAGTCACACTTGGGGTCGCTAAAAAACAATAAAACCCCCACTTACCTTGTTTCTTTTGTGTCCCCCATCATCCTGATCGATCTTCTCCCGACGACTGCAAAAACGTTCTCCTGGGTTTCCCGGTACGTTGGTGCATGCGTTGGCGCAGGCGGGAGGCGTGGCAGGAAATAAAATAATTTTGTATTGGATTCAATACAAAATACCTGTATTGAGTCCAATACAAAGAAATCTTTATATTATATATATTTAAAATACATGCTACTTTACAGTTATATTACAGGTTTCACTATTTTTTGTGTTTTTTTATTTAAAGTTTATTATTAAAGGGATTACATTTAATAAATATTGGACATAATTCAGTGAGCTATGCCTAAGAATTTTAAGCCTACAATGTAAAATAAATTTCCATGTAAAAAAAGTAACGTTTTTTGTGTGAAAATATGGACAGAATTACAACGCTAAGGAGGTTAACTGACACCAATGATCTTTTTGGCTATTTGTAAGGGTGACATTCTTCCCAATGGCCATCAGCGATGCCTTCTTTCTATTGATCACCACATTAATATACTGTGAGCTGTAATTACACCAGGGTGTCCCCAACAGGGGTATAGTGGGGCGAGCACAGGTGAGAATGGCATGCCCTCACTTGTTTCGGGAATGGGCATGCGTCCCTACTCTTTTTTTGCAAAGAATGCTTTACTCTCAGACCTGAGATGGGAGAGTGGGTGGGATCTGGCATAATGAGCTCACTCTGGGGAAAGATCTTCCCCTTTGTGTAACACATAGGCAGGGGTGTAGTGGGGTATGCACGATTACATAACATTGATGCCCATGCGCGTTTGCTTTGTACCATGCCCCCCCTTCTTTTTTTACAACTATACCCCTGTTCCCCACTACCCAAAAGCTATTTCAAGGGTTCTCCTATGTTAAAAAGTTAGAGAAAGGCTGATCTATAGGCACTGATTTACACCTTTAAATATGTCGATCACAGCTAGAATTAATTCAAATTGAAGAAGCTTCTGATCACTAATATAAGTTAAACATAATATGGCAATCAAATCAATGAAAGTAACCATATAAAATCAAATTGCCCTTTTGTACATAGATTGGTGTTATATATGTGGTGATCAGGGAAAAAAACTAGCAAAGTTTGTGTTGACCTGTAATCTGATCACCTCTTCTTTACAAATTTGTCACCAAGCTGCAAGTGCCTACAACTTTTTGCAATCCAGTGTGTACGATTGGGTGACATATCTGACACTGGATCTGTTCTCTCCCTACAGTGAATTCTGAGTAATTAACTTAAAAAGATTTCAGGTACTTATTTTGACTATTTTTTAAATTCTTGCAGTGATTTTGGAAATCTGGAATCAAATGTGTGTTTTAATCTCCCAGGGATCCCTTTTAAACGTGTCGACATTTTGCTTTGGATTGGCAGGTGACATGCAAAGAGAAAGAGGAGATCCCATAGGGAATGCAGTTTTTAAACACCAAATGGAAATCCCAGCCTCAGATCAATACCTCGGCCTCATCCGTGACCTTTCTCCCATCCATCCAGGTAAAGGTAACCTTGCTCTAGAAATATAACCTTTTCCCCTCAATCTTTATTTTTGCTTTTTACACTCTCGCTGTTTAAAATGTCATCGGTGCCTGACCTTTGATTCCAACAATGGATGAAATAAACAAAAAAAGTATCTTCTTTTAATTAAAAACATTCTGGGCTAAGATGTATCTGTGTAATCTTCTTTAATTTCCACCAGTAAATAGAGATGGGTCTTTTTTTCTTTTTTTGTATTGTATGCGGTGACATTTTCTTTCTAATGCATAATTAACCTTCCTATTACTCATTAAGTGAGCTATTGTTGTTACAGATTGCTGTGAAATAACATACATTTGTAGTACAGTAATCAGAGTAAAATGTACAGTATGTTACAGGAGGGAGTGCCTCTAGTTTCATTGTTAATTGCATGCTGAGCCAGTGCCAGTGTGACCCTGGCATTCTTCTTGCTCCTTGATTACAAAGCCGGGCGTGCTGTAGATTAGTTTACAAGTACTGTATATGCTTTCTTTCCAGCTCATGTATTATAGAAGAGGGATCTTATTGCACATGCATAATCACCGATATCCACACATGATGTGTTTTCAAGTAAACCTTTGTTACGAGAGAAATAGGACATGCCATTGCTGCCCTGAACAAGTTATGGCTGTTGTGTTGAGTTTCTGGTTTCAGAATTCTTTTGACTGAGGTGGATTCCCACAATCACTGGATGGTTAAGTGTTCATTATGAATAACACAATTTATAATATTGCATTGTGAATAGCTTAATACCATCAGTCCTTTGTTAATAAAGGTCTGTACATAAATAATGGTATATAGAATCCCGGGAGTTTCAATCACAAGGGCTGACGCGTTTCGCAGACGGAGTGTTCTCTTTTATCAGGAGTAGAGTTGTGTTCAGCAAGATTCATATATTTCAGTAGGCTTGGTGCTTTACTGGAGAAGGACTGGGGTATATTAGAATCAACTTCCATAGAGCCAATACCTCAATGGTAGTATATACCATTTATTCTGCAGTTGTTTTTTTAAAAGGACTGTGAATTCTTCGTGGGATTTTTTTCAGGTCACATTCTAGAAGTGTCGGAGAATTGCAGCTCTTTCACATTTAGGTGGTACAATAGATGAGTGGTTCTCATTGAGATGCAAGCTCTAGAGCAGATATTCTCAACCAGGGTCCTAAAGAACCCAAAGGTTTCTCCAGAAGTTTCCAGGGGTTCCTCAAGCTGTTCCTGCTGTTATGGTGTCTGCATAGTTCAAGATTTAACACCACTACACTGAGCTACAGTCCTTAAAATAAAGACCTTTTTACATGTCTACAATGATGAAACTGCCACAGCCATAGTAAGGGGACATGGGGAGCATCTTCACAATTAATTTGTTTAGGCAGGGGTTACCCATGACCATGAGCATTATCTTAAAGGTTCCTCTACGGTACAAATGTTGAGAAAAACTGGAGTGTCTTTTACAAAGATGTGTTTTTATACAAACCCTTTTTTAAATGAGAAAACCAGGGCTTGACACTGATGACCTTCTAAACAATCTGACCTTCTTAGGTGGTATGTTTAGAGATGAGTGAATCGAAGTTGACGAAGTGGAATTCAACCTGAATTTCAGGAAAAATCCAATTCGATCCGAATACGAATTTTCTTGCGATTCATGGTAAGGAATCGCAGCTTTTCCTGAAATGGCCGTTGCACATCTAAGGACTTTAGAGATTCCACTACGATCTTTGGGCACTACAGGGGATGAATAGGGACTTGTCCCAATTCATCACCTGTAGTGCCCTGTATTCTTAGATAGTGAAACTCTATCTAAGAATACATAGTCACAGCACTGGAAGAGCGATAGCAGCGCTGTTCCATGTATTCTTAGATAGAGTTTCACTATCTAAGAATACAGGGCACTACAGGTGATGAATTGGGACAAGTCCCCATTCACCCCCTTTAGTGCCCTGTATTCTTAGATAGAGAAACTCCATCTAAGAATATATAGTAGAAGTACTGCACGGCAACCGCGAAATAGCAGAAATAACCGGAAATAGTGTTTTTTAACGTGATTCGCTACAAATAAATTCGGATCGAAGCTAATCTTTTTGGAAAATTCAGCAAACCGACTGAATAGAATTTTCAAGAAGTTCGCTGATCTCTAGTTATGTTGACTATAGTTTTAGAATTCTCATGACAGAGGTGGATTCTCACAATCAAAAGTGGCAGCAATTCTCCACCAGAGTCCTGAGGAACCATAGGGTTCCTCTAGAAGTGTCAAGGGGTTCCTCAAGCTGTGACTGCTGTCATCCCATCTGATGGTGTCTGCATAGTTCTGGATCTCAAGCCATTTGGTAGAGCTACAATCCTAATACCAAAGATCTTTTTAACTGTCTATAATGATAAAATTGCTACCACGGAGAGGGGGAGATTTTTCACAATTACCAACAATGTTGACTGTTCAATACTGTAATTTTTTAGTACAATTGCAGTACTTAAAAATCATAAAAAATTATTTTAAAAAATAGAAAAAAACAATAAAATAATATTTTTACAGCTGTTTATTCCTGTACCTATTCAAAAATCAGAATAATTTTATTTGGTAATGTTACATCTCTGCATTTGTCAACCTATAAAATAAAGAGCCTATTGGTGAATATGCAAAAACTGTAACAAATGGCATGCCCTGGGATTTAGCTAAAAAAACACCTAGTAAGATCTGGAGGTGCCATATTTTTATGTTTAGAAATAGGAATAGTTACAGACTGGATGGCTTAATATCCTGCAGTTGAGGATTCTCAAGTGTGATTTATCTGGTATTTATCATGACAGCAAATACCGCTGATAGATCTTGCTAAAAACAAGACATGGTAGTCCAGGAGGTACACTTAATCTAACTAACTGCTTTCAGATTCCGGGAACTGGTCTTCAGGGAAGACTTTTGGATATGAGCCAAATACCTTATCTTACCAAGACTGAGGAATCATCAAGATATTAGTATAATTATGTTATGTTGTATACCCCTGATATAGCTAATAGGTAGTTACGGGTGACATAAAAGCTTTTGGAAAATGGGTTTACATAGAAAAGTACAAAACAAAAATAATATTGTTATAGGGTAACTATAAAAGTATATTTTTATGTACTGAAAACGCCTTGTATTTTTTTAAATAATGAATATAATTAAAGTGTATTTGGAACAATCAGGGGCGGACATTTGGAGGTGTCGCTGCACAAAGGCCCCAGACCCTCCATGACCAACAGTTTATTGGGGGGGGGGCACAAGCCAGTTCTAAATAGGTGCCAATTGCTGGCTTTTTTCCACTTCGTTCAATCATTGCATTAGTGGGGCAAATCCACTGGTAGGCAAAACAGCTCCCAAATACGGATTCCAAGTGTTAGCTGTTTGCCGGAGGTCAGCACTACCGACACCTTAAGTACCCCTTTTTAACATCTTTGTAGTCAATGTTTTAATATGCTGCCAGCTATTCTGATAAACAGGCCAGTGACTGTGCATGAAGAAAATGTTGGAGTGTCCTGATTACAGAATCTGGAATAAGTCTAAAAAATTAGCATTTTTGTCTGGGCTTCAGAAGTCCTCCACTGGAAACTGATGTAAGTAAGACAGATTAGCATAGCACAGCATTTGACAGGATCATTCACTAAACATTGACGCTAACTGGATAGATATGGACATGGTAGGAATGGTTCTGACTGCAGAGTGATGAACACGTTGGTCCAGAGGACAGATTTATGAGAAGTGACAGAGATATAGTGAATTCATGATTTTAATTGTGCTTTACATAAAACTAAGAAAGTATTACTGTGGCTATTCGTGTCTCTGTGTGCACTCAATCAGCTGGCCCCGACCTTTACCAGTATGGTTTAATACCCTTACATTGTAGATTGATTACTGCAACAGAAAATGGTGAACGTCACAATGGCGGATTGTTTCATTGCAGTACGTCAAGTTTTGGTTAAAAGTCTGAACTCCAGTGGAGCAGGATTAAAATACAAATTAATATTGTTTTAGCTACCGGACAATTTGTACAGGTTATTTCAGACCCATGCGGCTGATCGCTCCTGGGCACTCAACAAACTTCTGATGTGTGTCTGGAAGAGGCAAACTGCACCATGGACAAAAAGGTTTGTATGTCCATGCCTGCAGCTGGGATGCAGACCTTCAGACCCCAACCACGCACCCAAAAGTGACATGGACCTTTGGTGAACCATGCTATTGTCTGCACCAGCTGCATGTAGAAAAATAAAGACCAGACCTGAGCAAGATGGGGAGTAGGCAAAGGGAGGGCATGACCAGGGGCAAGGGGACTAGTGGGGGTTAGGTAGGAAAGCACAAAGGTCAGAAATAGATCAGGTTCAAACGGATAGGTTGAGGGAAAAGGGATGATGAGGGGTAAAAGGGGTCAATGAGAAGGGGGTACTAGTCAGGGGTCAGATAGGGGCTAACTTTCTTTCTGGCTGCCCTGGAGAGGGTGCTAACATTGTGGGGCAATATCCCAGCAAGGGGTTGCTAAGGTCCTGGGAGGTGGTGCCTAGTGGTAAATTAAATGGTGGTGGGGACCTATAATGGTATGAAGTCATCTTTAAATGATGGAAGGTCAAAGGTCTTGATGGTGGGCTGCCAAAAGGCCGTGTTGTGCAGCTGGGAACATAGTCAGGTGCGGCAGCCACAGGTGGGAGGGGATCAGGGCAAGGCCTTCAATGATCTGCAGTTAGTTGTTGGGGTAGTATTTTTACATCAAAATACAAGTACAAAGTTGGGAAGTTAATTGTTTCAGTAATTTTGCTGTTATGGAATGTTGGTATTGAGGTTTTGATGATTATTATGTTTATAAAGTTATGATAAATGTATCAATTGTTGTATTCAATAAATGGTCAGTTGCATCCATTTGACCACATTTATGTGTCTGGTGTTTGTTTTTGAGAAGAGTAGAGGTAAAAAAAGGGGGGGGGGGGGGGGGGTGGCTGGAAAGAGGTACCTGGGTCATGGGTCCAAATGGTTCCCATTCACTAAATGGGAGAAGTTGGTATCAAGGTGGAGCCTGGGGCAGACCTCTGTGATTTACAACAGGTCTGAAATTACCCAAATTCTGTGATCCAGATATTCATTCCATACACCATAGGCAGGTCCTCCACTATCACTACAGAAACAGCACAACTTTGATTGGGCACAGAATAAAAAATAATAAGCTGAAAAACATACTCCATCATGTTTCTCTGTTCAGAATATTCCCTGTGACCAGATGAGTTATGCAGCAGATGTTAACTGATTCCCTCTCCCACCCCAACTCCACACTTCAGGCTCCCTGAATTATAGCCCTGCCCAAAGACCTACTTGCAGTATTATATTTTGTTTTTCACTTAATTCTGGATTCTTCAGGATGGCCACATAATGCTGCAGAATATTGATGAGCCCTCACTTTCCTTCTGTTAGGTATGTTTCCTGTGAGCATGCAGCAGAGACTATTGGGTTCTTCCCTCCAGGCTGTGTACGGGGTACTACAGGAGGCTGACATTAGGAAAAGTTAAAGTACTTACACAAGCCTAGGTATAAAAAAAATGTGTATGTTGAATGCGCAAATGCATTTCCTTGCTTTAAAGTATATCCTATAAATATATATGTGTGTGTATGGAATTCAGCACAATTCTAGATTAACTGTGTTTTGCATTCAGTATAGTAAGGTGCTCAGGAAATACTAGAGGTGATTTACTAATAGAATTGTTGGCTTTTCACTTACTTGAAAAATCATATTGGAAGGGATAATTCACTCAACTAAGTGAAAAATTCACTTTGCAAAGAATACTCAATCACATGCAAGGTATCTGAAAAATCAGGATATTGCCTTTCACATGATTGGATGGTTGAAGTCAACAGAGCTTCATCTTGCTAAGTTAAATTCAATTTCTATTAAAAGTGTAACTAAACTAAAAACAAAAAAATCACACTTAACCTTTAATCCCGCAGATCCCTCGATGGCGCTGGTCCTTCTTGCATGTCGTCCTGGGAATCCTCTTCATGGTGCCCCCATCTCCTGCCTTGGTCTTCTTGCTCCGTCAGCTGATCATGTGACATAGCCACTGTGTAAAAAAAAGAAAACCGATCTTACTGCGCATGTGTGAGATCAGAATCTCTTTCCCCTGGTGGAAAAGATGCCCCTAATCCCCTAATCTCAGACATGTGCAGAAATAGGCAACGTAGATGACGTAGGTATCCCAGGAGGCTCTGCGCTCCCATTAGGTCTAGGCTAAGACACCAAGACCTAAAGGGGTGGTGCTGCACCGTTTTTATTGAATAAAGTAAAAAAGGTTGTTTTTTTTACTTTATTCAGAAGGGTTGTCTACCCTTCTATATAAAGTAAAAATGTTAGGTTTAAGTACACTTTAGGATAATTTATAGAATGTGATCATTCTATGTTCCTTTAGCAAATCAACTCCACTGTGTCCCCATTGGGGAGAAGTACCCTAGTTTATTATGAGATCAGTTAAAGATAATAACACAGGAGTATTCTCTATATCATCATCCACCTAGTGTGTTTTAAGTGATTTTCTATGAAGGGAACAGGAGGAGACATTCCCAGAGAGACAATATGGTTACAGGAGAAATGTTCATTTCACATGAAAGCATAATGACTCCATAACAGTGACACATTTGTTTTGTAAATTGAACATTTTGTAAAAAGATTATCATGAGATAAAACTGGAAATGTATAGGATAATTACTCAGCTTTGTGAATGTCAGATTACACATATTCCTGTTGGATGGAGCGAATGTTGAACGTCATCAATTTCTTCTAAATGTATTTGAGATTAGTTTGTTAGATACAATCTTATCTAGATGTATTAATGTCTTGAATTGTTTGTTTCTATGCACACTTTGTAACTCTATATGAGTACAGCCATATTTACCTATGCAGGCTTTGTTCCCTGCATTGCAGTGCTACACAATGGTTGTAATTTACTGCTTTTTCTCAAACTGCACATCAAAGGATTGTTTGGCTCATTTGAAACAACTCACTCCCTGTGAGGCTGATATAATAGGGTTGATTTACTAAAGGAATATAGAATGCTCGCATATCAAAGGAAATTTTCTCATTGTAAGGGATATTGCATTTAGTTTTTGTAGATTTCATTGCATGTGATTTGGTATGTTTTGCAAAATGAACTACGGGGGCTAAGGGAATTATCCCATGCAAGAAAATAATTCACCTTGGTAAGTGGGCAGACTAAATTAATACAGTAAATCATCCCAAATGTCTATATAGCTGTTAAAATACTATTTCAGTTTGCCGATTCATGGTTCCTTTAAAAGAACAATTACCCAAATACTGATTTGCCCCTGCCGTATAGTTCCCCCCAGGAGCCAGAGGTTCAAACTCAATGTGAACTAGTAACAGAGCTTACACAGATGAGCTTTTTCATCATATGACTGTGGTCAGACCTGACAATTAGTCATTAGGGCCTGAGTCCAAATTCAATGTAAGCTAGGTGCAGAATTGTAATAAAGCTTACTCCTAGAAGTTTTCAGGTTGGTCACATGGTGCTGCAGAACATTGATTAATCCTTACTTTCCTCCTGTCAGCATATTCCCTGTGATCATGCAAGCATTCAGCAGAGCCTTGCTGTTTTTCATCTTTTATTAGTTTTGCTGCTGGTTTGTTCCCCCCAAGAGCCAGAGGACCAAACTCAATGTGAACTAGTAACAAAGTTTACACAGATGAGCTTTTTCATCATATGACTGTGGTCAGAACTGGCAATTGGTCATTTGGGCCTGAGGATTGCATCTTGGCAGAAAGGGAAGGAGGTTACATGCTCCTCAATAGAACGTCCTACTCATTCTTTGTTTTCAGCTCCTGGCTTAAGGTTGGGCTTAGAGGGCATTTTTTATGTATCTATGGAGGCAATCAATGACTGTAAATATATAACATTTATTTATTATAGGGATTTCAGATGGGAAATGGTTAAGCCAAGTGAACAATGTCATGCAGAATTCAAGAATTTGTCATAGGCCAGTGTTACCCTTTAACAAAACCCTCAACGCCAAACAAGACCAGCTCTGTACTCAGCTCCTGGCTTGTGGTTGGCCCCAGAGAACACTTCACCAACATTTTTCATGTATCTATGAGGACAAGCAAGGACTGGTAAAATATTACATTTTTGTTCTTGGGTTTTAGTTATGCTTTAATATAGAGAATGTAGATGGGAAATAGTTAAACACTGTAGCCCATATCATGTAGAGTTCAGGAATAGGCCATTGGACAGCGTTACCCTTTAACCAAAACCCTCAATGGCAAACATGACCGGCTCTGTCTCTGTGAACTCATTTTATGTTTTTAGCTCCTGGCTTGCGGCTGGCCCTAGAGGACACTTGTCAGGCAGTTTGATGTATCTTTGGGGGCACCCAAAGACTGGTAAAATTTTACATTTGTGTTCTTGGGTTTTAGTTATGCTTTAATATAGAGAATGCAGATAGGAAATAGTTAAACACTGTAGACCATATCATGCAGAGTTCAGGAATAGGTCATTGGACAGCGTTACCCTTTAACCAAAACCCTCAACGGCAAACATGACTGGCTCTGTCTCTGGGAACTCATTCTATGTTTTCAGCTCCTGGCTTGCGGCTGGCCCTAGAGGACACTTCTCCGCCAGCTTTGATGTACGACATCATTAGCGCCTTGGCAAGTCATATTTACATGATGAGAGTGGTGTTTTCACTCATTAGGACAATAGCGAGTGATAAACAATGTCCTCCGGTAATGTAAAGAAGTAGGGCAGTCATTAGAATGATGCATATTACCTCTTCACGCTTCAATGAACTGTCCATAGAATTAAGGAAACTCAAGGTCATTGCTGCTTTCACCATCTGTATTGGGTTCTGTCCAACAAGTCAAAGAGATTTGTGATGAATGGGGATGTCAAGTAGTACAAGTAACCACAGTCTGACATGAGGTAGTGACAGACCTAAATATGTCAAGGAGGTCTAGACTTAAGGCGGCCTAATTTCAAGAGGAGGACCAGAATGTTTGGTTCATTATCTTGATCAAATTTTGGTTTGTAATAAACAAAGCAACAATAGAGGACAAAACCTATCACAGGAAATTTTAACGCTGAAAAAAATTACAATATAAAACATATTAAACAAAACAGAATGGTTTCACATTCGCCATGGTATATACTTTTGCAATGTCACAATATTTATTTTCATCCAGAATTGCCTAAAGTTTTCACCTGATCTTGTATTGATGATGGGAGAGTTGGACCTCTGCATAAAGTCTTTTCCAGCACATCCCAAAGATTCTTAACAGGGTTAAGGTCTGGACTCTGTGGTAGCTAATCCATGTGTGAAAAGTATGTCTTGTGCTCCTCAAACCTCACTTTTATAATTTGAGCCCCATGAATCCTGGTATTGTCATCTTGGAATATGCCCATGTAATCAGGGAAGAAATGATCCATAGAAAAACCTGGTCATTCTGTATATTCAGGAGGACAGCTGACCTCATTTTTTGTGCACATATTGTTGCTCAACCTAGACCTGACCAACTGAAACAACTTCAAATCATTACACTGCCCCTAACGGCACTGTAGATCATAACATTGCCCCCACAGGAACCCCAGATCATAACACTGCCCCCATAGCCACCCCAGATCATAACACTGCCCCACTGGTACCCTAGATCTTAACACTGCCCTCATAGACACTCCAGATTATAACTCTGCCCACACAACCTTGGGGATTTTTGTGTTCAGGCAGGGGACGAGTGTTGAAAGCTGACCTTGTATGAAAATTTAAATTGCTCAATTCACAAAACTAACACAAGAGGGTATAGGTACCAATTTTCAAAAAAAGTCAGGTTAACTACAAAAAAATCATACATTAGGTGGAAAGTGAAAAATATATTTACCTACCCCAGATTCCAACTGCTTCCTGTAATCACCATTAAAATGCAAGGCCTTATTGTGGGAGAAGAAAGCTGTGGATACCAAAGCAAAATTTGGAATGTTTGGCTTTCCTGGGATACACCCCCAGAGTGGCACAAGCACTCCAGAGATACACCCCCACAAACACATCTATGCACAGATAAATGCATAAATATAATTACATATTTTCTCCCAATGGGATTGATTTATTAACCCCCCTAGTGGTTCATTTCATTCCGGTTTTATATGTCTAAAAGCGGTACATTGTTTTTCATGAAAATTTATTTTACAGTATAATATAAAAGTATGGGTATAATAAAGTTTGAAACACAAAATCTTGTAAAAACAATAAATTGAATAAATTAAAAAATCTATATAAAAAAAAAATACACATTATACTCATACTAAATATAGATACTGTAAAATAAATGTTCTTGAAAACAATGTACTGCTTTTACACATATAAATCCAATGTATTGCATTCAATACAGGTATTTTGTATTGAATGCAATACAAATAGATTTTGAATTTCCCGCCCCGCCAGCAAAGTACAAATGCACCGACATCACCGGGAAGTCCCCGGTGACTCATCGGGTGCAGAAGCAGGAAGAAATAATAAGAAAGAAGACTGAGATTGCAGCGCTGGACGGCGCGGGGCACCGGCGGATCAGGTAAGTGCTTTATTTACCAACTTTCCCATAGGTTTATATACCCTGAGTGTGACTCGGGGTTACCACTTTTAGCAACTTTTTTCTACCCCGAGTGATAATCGGGGTTACCTCTAGGGAGGTTAAGGCTTTCTAAGACTGGAGAAGATAGGTCAACCTGGGTGATCCAACATATCTGTGATGGATTTATTAAAATTATTTGCTACTAGTTGGCTAGATTTTCAATCCTGGACCAGATACATTCCATGTTTTGCGTGATCACCCAGGTTCTCTCATGATAGTCTATTTTATCCAATCTTGGACAGCTTTAATATATCAGGCCCAATGATTGCTTTATTTTGTATTTAACTTTTTAAACTTTTTAATTTTGTATTTTACATGCCCAACACTTCCCCACCCCTCCTACCTGCTCTCACTGTTCTGTATTGCTCTTCTATATTGTGCCACCAATGCCATATGTGCACCATGTATTAAATATTCCCTGGTACAAAAAATCAAAAAGTATTTGAAAAACTCCTTAACCTACACAAAAATGACCAAAAGCATGATATTTCTTCCAAGCACAGCTATTACACCACCATGCCTTTTTTACAATTGTTGTACAATTTGTTTACCATTCTTTGGTAAATTGTGTGTTGAATAGCAATCAGAGTCGTGTACACGCTTACTGCTTTTGATATGCCAAGTTACACTTATTTTCCACCTAATAATATAAAAGCACTAAGGAGTAAAATATTTTACTCTGTTTGTCTGTGATCTCCAGCTGAGCTAAATATGCAGTGATTTTGTGTAATTGCCTATCAAATGCTATTTTCCACATTGGGAAGAACCTAATTTTATAAGAAAGAAGATCTTCTTATCCCTCCTTCCCTGTTCTACCTTCTTAGGCTACTCATATACATGATGATGCACAGGAATGTTCAGTCCACATGCTTCCTCATACAGAAGTTATTAATATTATATATAAACTCCAGGCAAACTGCTAAATCAAAGAATTTGTATTTCTGAGGTATGTTTTAAGTTAGTTTTTTATGGTGTTTTCAGTGTAGTTGAGTCAGCTGGAATACATTTAACCCTCCTCCATAAAAGCAATTAAAAAATGTTTTTAGTGAATAATATATTTGCTGTGTAGAACTGACTCCAAGGGCTCTAATATAAAACAGAGAATCAGATATGCCCTTTTGAATCAAACATTCCCTCTTGGGAATCTTCCAAGTCCATGTTTTTCAAAGGATGTAATTGATTCCCACCAGGGAATGTTTGAGGGAATGTCAGATTCCCTGTTTTATAAATAGAGCCCTAAGTAGTTTATTGTGGAAAGTCTACATGAACATTGCTAATCCACTGGACTCATGAAAGTTTAACCATGCAGAGAAAGACTGATATGCTTACATACCATATTTTTAGCCGTATAAGACGCTCCGGAATATAAGACCCACCCAATTTTAAAGGAGGAAAATCTAGAAAAAAAAGATTCTGAAAGATTATTCCCCTTCTGATCACTCATGTGCCATTCATACCGGTATTCCCCTTCTGATCACTCATGTGCCATTCAAATTCCCTTTCTGATCACTCTGTGTCATTCAGATTCCCCTTCTGATCACTCTGTGCTTTTTTTCCACTGTACGGCAGTTAGGACAGGGAACAGCAGGTGGCGCTGTGCCGGCTTTTTTCGCTCTGCACTACAGACAGGAGAAGACACACGGTGCTCAGAGAGGAGAGGAGACACACGCTGCATGCAGCCAGCGAGGAGAAGAGACACACGCAGGATCGGGTATCGGGTGAGTATATTATTTTATATATTTTATAACACATTTGTCATATAGGACGCACTAACTTTCCCCCCCAGTTTTGGGGAAGAAAAAGTGCGTACGGCAAAAAATACGCTATATATATTTGTATCAAGGTCACTGGTAGTAGTTGGTGACCTTGAATAAAGAAATAGATATTCCTAAACCCTCTAGTTCCTTTGTTAGAAAACATTTGGTGAATAGTAACAATTTTGCCTCACTTTTCCCTTTTTGTATTCCGAAAAGAAGGCTCATAAATTATAGTTATGTGAATAAATATTACTGATGCATGTGGCCTACTGTAAGTCTAAAACCCAAACTTAAACCACAGAGTTTTCACATATTGATCAATGCATCTTCTATTTTTAACAATATAAACTCTAAAACAATGTTATTATGATTGTTACGTGCTAGTGTGTAGGATGCTCAAAGCATGATCTTTAAACAAGATATTGTTTATACTGTAATATAATCCAATATCTTTTTCTCAAAATGTTATTAGAAGATGGCAGTAGATGGCACTGTGTCCTCATGTAAAGTGTGTAACAAACTCCTGCTGTTTGATAATAAAGAATTTGGTATATACTTTATATGAATACACAATACTAGTGTTGGTCGAACAGCCGATTGAATAGCCTGATATTTTTCGGGTGATCGAACACCGGATTCGAACACCATTAAAGTCCTTAGGAGGGAAATTTGTTTTTTTTCGGGACTGTGTAGAACTGCAAAAGCAATTAGGGCAGCAGAGCTGACAGCTCAACTCCCCTGATTGCTTTTGCAGCCCTAGTGTAACTGTAGTATGTGTTCTTGGATAGAGAATCTCTATCCAAGAACACATACAGAACAGCAGTTCATCTGCAGTCACAACTAATTGGAAGCACTCGCGTGCCTCCTATGGGCTGTAATTATCAGCCCGGTGACCATGGTAACTGAACTGCAGATGAACTCTCAATGGAGAAACTCCATTGAGAGTTCATCTGCAGTCACAGCTGACTGGAAGCACTCCCAAGCCTCCTATCAGCTGTGACCGCAAATTCCCACGCTCCCCAGGCTGTACTTATCGATGATAAGTATATACTGTACTGTACTTATCAATGATAAGTACAGCCCGGTGACCATGGGAACTGAACACAGATGAACTCCCAAAGGAGAAACTCTATTGAGAGTTCATCTGCAGTTCTACTGCGATCCTGGGGGACTAGAGGTTAATTATCCTCTAGTGCCCGTGGATCACAAACAGGAGGATTCACTTGCAGCCCTGGGAATCCTCCAGGGCTGCAAGGGATCCTCCTGTTTGCGATCCCTGGGCACTGGAGATAATTAACTTCCAGTGCCAAGGGATTGCAGTGGATTCCCAGGGCTGCAATCATTTTTGCATCCCTGGGAATCCTCCTGTTTGCGATCCCCGGGCACTAAAGGTTAATTAACCCCTAGTGCACGGAGATCGCAGAGGAATGGCAGATGAACTCTCAATGGAGTTTCTCCATTGAGAGTTCATCTGCAATCACAGCTGATTGAAAGAACTTGCGTGCCTCCTATCAGCTGTGACCACAATTTTCCACACTACCCAGGCTGTACTTATCAGTGATAAGTATAGCCCGGTGACCGTGGTAACTGAACTCAGATGAACTCTCAATAGAGAAACTCCATTAAGAGTTCATCTTGAGTTCACCTTTTTTTTTCTAAAACATATTTTTAAACATGAATTCGCAAAGTTGAGTTCCGTGTTTTTCGAGTCAGGTCTGCCTGAATTCGAACTGCCATTTTTGGGTCTAATATAGGGACAACCCGAATTCGAACACCAACACTACACAATACCATCTACAAGTGGCATACAACCATGCACAAAAGTTCATATAAGCACAACTCAAAAGTACAGCTAGTACATTTTGTAAGCTTAGAAGAACTCAGGCTTACCTACATAGGAAGACTGGGGTTATTATTAAGGAACCTAAGAGGCTCCTAGTTCTGCTTCTTATTATACTGAGTTCTATGTGAGAGATATGATTCCAACATGGATCAAAAGAACTGTGACATTTCTTCTGTGACTGTGACTTAGACCTAACAATGTTAGTAATAACCTGGTGGGGTATTGGTGATCATCGAGGGATAAATGCTGTAAAGAAACTGCATAATGAATAGGGATAAGGCAGTGAACAGAGAATACTGGTTAGCAAAGCAAATTGTTGGTGCTCAATAGGTTTGTTATAGAAATAAATGTTTGGTGGTAACAACAATTTATGTGAAACAACAGTGGACAGCAAAGATGGTCCAAACTGCTTATTTGCAAAGGGGTGGCTGCAGGAATATTCAATTTTATTGAAAGTGTTTAAGGACAGTGTTTAAGGATATTGAACAAGAACACCCACATGCCTATCTTTTTCTAACAATCACCGGGCTTGCTCAATGATTCCCAGCTATGTCTCACTCAAGAGTGGATTATTTGTGCCTCAGAGGGGCTAATTGGCTAGTCAGGCAGGGACATTAATAAGAAAATTTATATCAAGCTGATCTATTTCATATATTTTACATCAGCTGATCCTGAATATGTTCTAATGGCCTAGTTGGAAGTAGCTAGTGTGAATGGCCAAGCTGAAGGTAGTAGAACACCAGTGGGCTGGTAAGACTCAGATCACTCCAGCTAATATTGGCAAGCAATGGTGAACAAGCAGACATAATCAGCTTGTTATTTTGGGTCCCTTTTAGGGCTACAGGGGCTTTGTTTCATCACTTTCCATTTATAAGTACAACATCCATTACAGTTTATACAAATTCTTTTTACAAGGAAGGTTTACAAGGAAGATTTGCACAGTGACAGACACAGGGTAAATTTTACATTCTGGAGATATAACAATTGTGGAAACTTTTTAAGTCACTTCTGAACTTTACCAAGTCTTGAACAGGACCCCGAAAGGGCATTTTGCATTCTGAGGCTATCAGAGGCTTTGATAACACTCAGCCTTATATCTGACTCTTATATCCAAGAATGCTTTCAAGGCCATGTGCCAAAACATGTCTTTTTTGTTCTCTCTTATTTCCCCAGAGGATTGTTCTAATTTTATGGCTCACCTCTTGATCTTTGTCCCATGTTGAATCACCTGAAGGCATAATCCAACTGATCTAGAGAGCTTTGTTGGTCTCATAGGAGGTAAAAGGAAAGGTGCATGCTGGAGGACAATATTTTTATTTTAAAGGTTTTCAGAAGTGAATGTTTTCTGAGGGGATCTATATGGGGAAGTTGTGGAAAATATTGTGAGCAGATGAACAATGAAAACAATTGTAATAAATATATATTTATATATATATAAATCCTTCTTCAATGCACTGGGATAGCCATTAAATACACTATAGGCCTGATTTATTAAAGATCAGGAGGAAATAGACTAACCAAGGAGAACCTAGATTATCCAAGAAACCGGGAATGGTTTCTTAAGTTATCATTAACTATTAGTTGGCATATGTTTTCAATCCCAGACCAGATGCTTTCCAGGTTTGTTGGATCACCCAAGTTCTTTTATAATGTCTATCTTCTCCAGTCTTGGAGAGCTTTAATAAATCAGGCGCTATGTCTGAGACTTGCTAAGTAAGTAACTCCTTTACTCCTATGCACAATAACTGGAGAGTAGCATGGTGTTCATGTTAAGTATGGGGGCTTGCCTGTCAAATCAGAGAACTGGAGCCCCATATGCTAAGTGCACTAGAGGGTTTTCCATTAATTTTAATGTTAGTAGATACTTTTTCCAAAAGAGTTTTTAAAATATACCTGTAATCAAAACCTTTGTTTTTCTAATAATATGATAGAGTAGGTGGAGTAAAAAGTAGAGAATATTTTATACTTTATTGCTGTTTGTGTCCTATTAGGGAAATTCTTTTTCTATTTTTCTTGCCGGCCAATATATGTAACTGGGACAGAAATTTAAACGAAACCCAAAGTGTTACAGTTCTGGAGGTTTCCACTCACCCACTGTTGTATGTCTGGAAAGAAATCTTCTTAATGTTGCATATACAAAAGAAAAAAAACCCTGGAAAGTGTTTTACCAAATTTCTAGTTCATGCAAAACTTTTAAAAGTTTTTGCTATGCATAAAGCAGAACTAAACTTAACTCTTTAAAAATTTACAGGCAGATTCTTTATTGCTGAAAGGGCTGTAATGTCTCTTCTGCAATAAAATTAACTTACCTGCCTGTTTGCAATTATTAACCTAAATTTACTGGTGCCATCTTCACCTGATCCCCTTCAGGATCGTATTCTTTACCATTCTGATTGGCCAGAATTACATCAAAGCATGTGCAAGGGAGTTCATTCTTTACTGACTGCTCCTTGCTCCATCACAGATGTTGCCATTTTCACCCGATCCTCCCACAGGTTCGGATTCTTTCATTATCTAGATTGGCCAGTGACCAATGATGTAACTCCTATGCATGTGCATGAGATATCATTCATACCCAACAGCCAGCTATGCCAGGGTTGTACAATAGGCTGTGCATGCACGGCTCAGTGTAAATAATAGAAAGAATTGCAAACAGCCAGGAAAGTTTGTTTTATTACAAAAGTGATATCACCTGTCCTATCAGCAATAAAAAACCCACCTGCTCACAATCATTTAATTTGTTTAGTTTAGTTCCCCTTACATCTCAGGCTAAAAGGTAATTACAATGTGCATATGTGATCTTGCTTTAATGTTTCTTTGGAATATAATTCATGTTTATATTTTTTCTATTACAGACAGAATTAAATGTGTTCTCTTTTTTTAGCAATGCCTTTTAGCTCTAATTACTAATCTGTCTTACCTCTCTTGCCTTTTGTATAACCCCATGCATTGTTCCCCCCATCATAAATACTCTCAGTAATTCTATTTCCAGTAACCTTAGACTTTTGTATAAACAATTACTATTGTCTGTTGTTTTGAGAATTTTCCTAGTTTTATATAAACGCCCATTTTTTTATTAGCAGGAGAAAAGGAAAATGAATGTTTACATGGGAACACTGATATCATCAAAAACAGATAGATTGTTTAGGAGCTAATACACATCAGGGGATTTTACTTTTAACTGACTAATTTCATTGAAATTCTGATGGTAATCAGTTGCTTGAAAATCCCCAAACACTGGGATTTTGTCTGCCTGATCTTTTTCCTATAATGAGATGAAAATTGGATTCCAAGACCATTGATTTGATTATTTCTGCATGTGCTCATGTGCCTTTGAACATGTTTGTCACATGCGATGCGGGGGGGGACATTAAAGAATATAAAAATTCCCATTAGTCACATGCACTAGAAGTTTGCAAAACACAGGCAGTCTTTAACCTGCAATTCATTTGGGCATGCTCCATGGCAAATGGGCAATGAGAAGAATTTAGGTCACCCCACTTCCCACCCACATTTCCACAAAGCTTGACTGCACTAAGCCAACCTTCCTAGATGTTCCAAAACCATGGGCAGCTGAGGGCATCTGTTCTTTAACCTATGGGCATGAATGGAGCTGTATACCTATTCAGGGTGCATTTATACCTATTGGAACTCAATGGGCATTTGCAGCCAGCGCTGAAGAACATTTTATAAGCACAGGATGAGCAGGGGGCCACTGCATAAAATAAAAAATTATATTTACTTCAATTTTTACTTGTGAAATGGCAAGCAATATATACACTATAGCATTATAGCTCAATAAATTGTAAGATAAAATCAATATATTTGAGAATGTGTTCATTTCATGCAAAAGTACTGCATGGCTTTTGTTAACTGAACATTTTTTAAGCGAAAATTGCGATGAGATAAAATAGCAAATAAACCAATTCATCTCATTGAATTGACCCTATTATTTCATTGTCATATAATACTACAATACTACCCTACAACAGGATATTATAATGTACCATGCCATTACAGCAAAGACTGAAGAGGATAGACTATCATAGGTAAAGCTGGGTGATCCAGCAAACCTGTATTGGACTTCATAAAATAATTTTCTATTTTTTGGCAAATTGTATTAATCCTAGAACAAATCAACTTCAGATTTGCTGGATTAACTAGGTTATCCCATGATAGTCTTACCTTCTCCAGTCCTTGATAGCTTTGGAAAACGTTGATAAATCAGGCTCATCATGTCAAAGGAAAAAAGGTGTGCATTGGTGGCCATTGGTTACTTTTTTTGCAATAGTATTCAAAGGATTGATTTCTATACCATACATACTGGTACATATAGGCACAGTGGCTCAGTGATCATTACTCTTGCCATGCAGCACTAATGATGCAAATCTCAGCCAGGGCATTAGCTGTTTGGATTAGGTATGTTCCCATTTTGCACAGATTTCGATCCACATTGCAAAAACATACTGGCAGGTTAACTGAGGTCTCCTAAAAATTAGTCTTTTACTATGTTGGGGACAATTGACAACAGTAGGGGCATTAGATTTGATGAAAATAAGCTCTGTGACTTGAAAATAAACTCTTTAAAACAGTGGTCCCCAACCATTTTGGACCTACGGACCACTAAACTTATGGGCTCTGGACCGCGCATGTGCAGGGAGCCGTGTGTCACTCAAAATGGAAGAAACCTCCCCCCCCCAGAGATGTCATGATTACAGAACCCACCCACTCTCTCATCAGAGGCTTAGTCCAGAGACACAACCCACCCATTTCCCTGAGCCTGCGATACAAACGGGAGACATGGTCCACGGCTCTGGCCTGTGTCCCCCCAGGCGGGTCCTTCTCCTGACCCCATTGGGGGGCACACTGGTCAGAGCTGCGGACTACCAAAATTTTCTCGCAGACCAACAGTGATCCGAGGACCACTGGTTTGAAACTGCTGCTTTAAAACATTATGTAAAATGTTAATGCTATATACATGAGAATAAGGTATCCATGAGGTATAAGGTATACATGAGAGGTATCATCTGAAACGTGGCCACGGTATTCTCATTACTAAAAGTATCCTAGCCGTAAAGGCAGCTCTTACCTGCTATCAGTCCTAGGACCACAAAGTCCCCTTTGTGGTGATGCAGCTGATACATCCTCGGTCACTACGTGCTAATTCTTGTGATCAAGGACCGGTAAGTAGTTGAAGGGTTACCTTTACGTTAAAGGACCTGGGAGGTGAGCAACCAACACTTAAGGTACAAAAAATGCATAGCTGTAAACTGGTCACATAATAAATAATGAGATTTCTACATAAAATATAGCAACAAATATGTGTTGCATGATTTACAAAATTGATATTTAAGGTTTGCACAATTGTGGACAAATGAAAGGCTAGAATACCTGTTAGAGAGTACATTTCAATCCTCCTGATTGTAGATTCAGGTTTATTATGAAAGAAACTGTCCTGGTTTTCTGTTTGCTTAGAACATAACATTGCCTCTGAGCTTACAGCTTCTTTAAGGTCAACTACAGACTTTGCAAACACAAACTTTTCTAAAACAAAATGAATTGAAATATAGAAAAAATATTAATTTGACTGACTAACATGAACTTAATGTAATGCTTTTTACAAATTAGGGACCTTCAATGCTCTTCTATTTCTATAAAATATGAACATTTAGAAATGCTTATATTCATTTAATCTGGTAGAATCAAGTTAACTGTAGTTGTTGTGCAGAATCTAAAAGTTTATCAATATAAACTTTAAATATAAAAAATGTTTCCCCTACTCTACTAAATAAAAGCATTTGTTTCTGTCTGTGTTGGTGTTGAACAGTTGGACTAGGTTCAGATGATGACTAGGTACAGATGGTAACAGAGTCAACCAGTCCCCAACCACTTCAAAGCCAAGATTTTATTTAAAACAAATTGGAGTGTCCAAAATCCCTTTCTGTACGGGCATTTGGTCATGGTAAAGTTTTTGAGACTCTTCATGCAGCATCCCAATGTGATCTGATGATCATACTACTTTCATTGACATCCAACCTCTTCAGTAAGTTCTTGCAAACACCTAGCATCAACATTGGTGACCCTCCTAGAGCCCATCCAATATAGCAATTAAAACCTTTCTAACCCTTCTACACTCTATCCAAAATTAAGAAAAAAGTGTTCACAGGACACATGGGCAAAGGACAAAATGACCAAATTAGAAGTTGTTTATGCTGTGGCTATGGCATTTCAATGCACATTTGTGTGGGTTGCTTTAGGGGCAGCCATTTGCCTAACCCAGCACAATGTACACAAATGTAGTGTTTGTTGCTGTGTGTTGCACTACTTTCGTTTGGTTTGTCATTACCAACGAATGCCATCCCAATGCACCAATGCAGTGCTGTACTTTGCTGCACATTGGGGCTGATTTATTAAAGTGAACCAAGGCCGGAGAGGATACTCTTTCATCAGTGAAGCTGGGTGATCCAGCAAACCTGGAATGGATTTCTTAAAAGTCATTTGCTATTCTTTAGCAAATGTTTTCAATCCTGGATCAAATCTATTCCAGGTTTTCTGGATCACCCAGCTTTGCTGTTGAAAGCGTATCCTATTCAGCCTTGGAGAGCCTAAAGAAATCAGGCCCATTGAGTAAATGTATGCATTTCCATGTCCTAATGCAATGCACTATTGTGAATGAAGCCTCGGAGGATTAGGCTAGTATATGGGCTAGTGTATGGAAGTTCCCCACACTTGATAGGAGAACAAAAGGATCCGTTAAAAAAGAGGAACTTACTGCGGATTTAGCTGGTAACGGGCATTTTAAATATGACCTTGTGGTAGCAGAGTTATAGATGGTTGCCATGGTTTAGGAAGAACATGGAAAAGTTATATTGTTAATGTATTGAAATTCCTTTTCTGTTTCTGCGTTTATTACATTTCCAAGTTCTGTGTACTGCACAAAAAAAAAAAACAAAGTATAGTTCAAAGTTTAGCTTTTATTTTTGGAACCAAATGTATTGATAAAGCTGCTGCTTTAGATAGGATAATTTATTTTAGACCATTAAATCTTGCAACCATTTTACTGTTCATATGATCATAGTTTCTTCCAATATTTCTGAAATTGCACAGTTCATATATATATATAATTTTATATATATATATATATATATATATATATATATATATATATATATATAATATAATTATATATATATATAATATAGCTGTATTTGCCACCTAAGGATTTGCATTTATGTGCATCCAGTGAGATTTGCAGGGTCCTACCAGAAGCACAACTAGGAGGTGGACCCAATCTTTTCTTCTGCATATGTGCAACACAGGTAGGTCCCCTCCTTGCACCTCACCTGTGATTGGAAAGTCACATAGCAACAACTGGATTCTCTCTCTCCCTTTTCCGCACATTTCAAAGCAGAGCACTCAATTGGCTTATGTCCTACTTTTTCCTCTCCCAATGGGAATACTGCTGTACAGGGAACTGAAAAAGCCTACAATCAAATCAAATTTAGATATTTTTACTAATGATGGTCCAAAGTGTCATTGGCCTGATTCAGCCATCAATTACTGCCTCCATTTGCTCTATATAAGGCTTCTGATGGGGAAAGTTGCCAAATCAAATGTCAGCTGAATGTCACAAATCCAGTAAGAACCCATTTAGATCTATGCAGTGAAAAAATGTGCATTGCATCAAGGCAGCACAATGAAAATAAATGGGCTACTAATGCACCGAGTGTGAAAAAGCACGTTTTTTTTTAACACAGCAGGCTGCAATGCAGATTCATTGTCCAATGCGTTTGGGTTCTCTACAAAATGAATAGCATTTTTAAATATCTGCTTGGAATTTGGCTTTAATTCATTGCTTCTGTAAATGCTTATTCAAAAGGCTGCACTGGGCTGGCATAGAGAAACTAAATAACTAGAGAAAGCAGAAATGGGGTAGAAGCTAGGCCATTAAATTCTGCTTCTCATGACCTGCACAAGTTATATTTCTTAGTGATTTTATGAGCGAGAACATAAAACTGTGCTCTGAGAAATAATAGAAGAGAGAAGATGAATGTGACGTTGCTGGGACAGAGAGAATTCACACTTGTTATTCTGTCCACATGGCCGAACAATTCCCCCTCCTTTCCCATACACTCCCCAAGGTATAAGCAGCACCAAGATGAGTCACAGCAATAATGACACAGTGCTTTCATTTATCTAGAATGTGTGTGCCATAAACTCAAGGATGACAAACTTTTCTATCTATCTATCTATCTATCTATCTATCTATCTATCTATCTATCTATCTATCTATCTTTCTTTCTTTCTTTCTTTTTCCCCCTTTCCATTAATAGTAAACTAAAATATTGTCTCTTGCAGAGAAGTAAATAATAAATTGCTCCTGTCTGAGAGGTCCATTGTAGGTCAACTTGGTGTCATAAGGTGCCTGCATTATATGTAATTAGAGGATTTACATTTGGTAACAATATATTAGAGGTCAGGAAAGGTACCATAAATAAATGAAAAGTCTAGAACTCGACATTCTTATTTCATAAGCAACAAAACTGGTGAAAAGAAAATGATTTATTTTGTATGGTGTGGATTAAGAAAATGTTGATTTTTCCTCTGGAGTTACAGAATCAGATCAGTTATTTGTTAAAGAAACCCCAAGTTAGGTTAGTTATATAATATGAAATATGAATTCTGTTCATATTGAACTTTATTATATATATTATATATTCTTTAGATGATCGATTTAATGAACTTGAATAATTCAAAAAATCAATCAAGATGATTGTACTTGTGGGATTTTGGAACCATAAACTGTTTAACTGTGTTCCATTAACTACCTTGCCGTTAAGCCCGACCTTCGTTCGGGCACAAAAAAATTGCAAGGATGGTTAACCCCGAGATTTTTCCCATCCTTACTTACCTGGTCCCCCTGTGCTCATCCAGCGTCGTTTTCGTATTCCAGCGTCGTCCGTTGATCTCCCTCTCCAGCGTTGGGTGCCAGCGGGACCGGTAAGATGCCGGCCGGCGGGACACAAGATGCCGGCCGGCGGGACACAAGATGCCGCCCAGCTTCTTACCTGGTCCCGCTGATCGTCCGACGTCCTTCTCGTTCCAGCGCCGGGTGCCTTCTGAAACGAGAAGCCGTCCGGCGGAGAAAAAAAAAAAACGGACGGCTCCTCCCTGCGTGCGTGATGACGTTGGCGCGTGTGCGGGAAATTCAAATTGAAATTCATTCATTCTCTTTGTATTGGATTCAATACAAACTCCTGTATTGAATCCAATACAAAATAATTCAAATAAATACAAAGTGCGTAATTGGTAAATTCAAACT
>NC_092862.1:15131251-15199508 GCF_032062135.1 Pyxicephalus adspersus
GGATCACTTTTGGTACAGAAATCTAGACCTCAGTGTAACGCTCAGGAGGTTAAAGCCAAGGGGTCAAATTTAATTATCTTACTTGGTATATTATGGGTACATTCTACAGGAGGGGCGAAACCTTAACATTTTCTTTGCAGACACCAAACTCCATGAAGCCATGTTTAACTGTGTCTGCTTTAGGTGAAACCATACAACCATACAGTTGTTTGATATGTGTTGAATTAACACCTGCATTTCCCAAAAAAAAAAAAAAATGCATGTGCAGCCACATGTTAGGGCTACTAACAAGCTCATACCAGCTGTCACTAGTGTGTTGTTTTGTGTTTAAATTTAGGGTGCTGGTACTTTCAGGGCCATCCCGGATGTTCTTGGAGAGCTTCCTTGCCTTATGGTTAGTTGCTCTCTTTCATGGGGAGTGCTCCCTGAAGGGGGCTCCCAACCTAGTACTTGGTGGGCTTATTGCAGCTATTCCAAGAGGAACGGGATCTGCCTGTCCTCAGCCAGGTGGGTAAGTTGGGGATTGCACACAGAATGGGAATGGCAGTCAGATTGCACAGCATGCCATAGGCATTCAGTCGGGGATTGCACACAGAATGGGAATGGCAAGCAGATTGGGCAGCATACCTCTAGATGGAGAGATAAATGTAGATTAGGTGCAGGCAGATGAAGAAGGTCAGTTCAGCAGTGATGTTAGTTAATAAGAAAAGTGATGCAAGTAGAGGATGCGGATAGTGATGTTGATGTTGTTCTGTTCTGTTGTTATGTTCTTCTTTGTTAGGAGGAGGACCTAAAGCACCCTAGTGCACTTTTTTGTATTAGGTGTTTTTGCACTAGCACTTTGTTACGGATACCTAACATACCCTCCTCCTGGAACTGTTGTCCTCAAATTAAAGGGAAAAAAAGTGCTTTTATCCGTAGATTTTATGTTTATTGGTGACCTGTATCTTACTTATTTGAACTGACTTTGCATTTACCAAATGTGTTTGCATACTTTATTTATAGTTGGTGTTATGATCACACAGAAGCAATATAATGTCTAAGAGCTTCTTTCTATTAGTGAGTTGCAGAAACTATTGCATTACACATTAGTTTCAAGCAATTCACAGCAAGTGGTGCACTGGGTTGTCATTCATTAGTAATGCCACCCCAAATGCACCTAACCAACGTATTACACCTCAATATGGCCAGAAGTTTCCATGCTTAAAAAAATACATTGTGCACTACAATGGTATGGGATGTGCTGTGTTGGGCAGCCCTTTTTAAATGAATAAGCTGCCATTATGAAATGCAGACCAAAGCATAACCTGTAGTCTAATAAAAACTTATAGAGAAGCCTTTGTTTATCAGGGCAGGTAAAGAGCTACTAGCACATAACTTAAGTTTTGCATGCAGAGGGCCCCCACAGTCTCCAGAAATTACAGATTTTCTGCAAGGTAGAGCATAGACCGTATCCCCAGGCATCATGCATTGCTTTATGGAATGATGGCAGGGGGGTGACTAAGATCTCAGAATCAGGAAAACTGCCTTTGCATTTCAAAGAGTTGTAGATGTGCTCGGCGGGGACGAAGAGCAAAAATAAAATTATGTGATGGCACCTTATGGCGTTTGCTTTAATGCTGAACTGCAATGTGCAGAGTGCAGTAACCCCTAACAATCAATCTGTAAGCTTCAATAGTTTGAAAATGATAAATGGTGAAAAATAATTAGCTATAATTCATAGATTCTCCCCTTGTATCTTCTCACTATGGCTGACCTTTCTCTTTCACAAGTAATCTAATCTTTAACATGTATTAAAGCATATCTAAAGCCAAGAATTAAAATCTATTATATTGCAGCTTACCAGTCCTCAGACCTAGTGACTGCATTAGTAATTGCACTCATGAGTTTTACCCTACGATTCTGTTAGTAGCAAATGTCCTTTTATAGGGTGACAATGGTCACTTACTGTAAAGTGTCTATGGCAGGGGTGTCAAACTCTGGCCCGCGGGTAAAATCTGGCCCTCAAGGTCCTTTTTTTTGGCCCCCCTAAAGAATTCTGAAAATGAACTACATCTGGCCGGCCCGCCAGCGTTTTTCACCTCACATCATTATTATTAATACATGCAATACATAGATATTATTCCTGTACACCCATCATGTTACATAAAGCCTAGGCAATGATCACATGGTGCCTGACTACCAGGGGTTGTGTGTTTGTTTCGATCCATTAGAGACTGCGTAGTGTAATATTTAGTGTCAGACAAACTTGTGATGTGAGAGGATGAACAAGTGATCATTGATAAGTACAGCCTGGGAAGCGTGGGAATTGAACTCATTGAGAGTTCATCTGGAGTTCGCCTGCAGTCACAGCTGATTGGAAGCACCCACGTGCCACCAATTAGCTGTGCCCGCAGGTTCCCATGCTCCCTGGGCTGTACTTATCAATGATAAGTACAGCCCGGTGACCGTGGGAACTGAACTCAGATGAACTCTAAATGGAGAAACTCAATTGGGACTTCATCTAGAGTTAGCCTGCAGTCACAGCTGATTGGAAGCACTTGCGTGCCTCCAATCAGTTGTGACCGCAGTCAGTTGTGACCGCAGGTTCCCACACTCCCCGGGCGTTAATTGAATATTAATTGGTTAATTGAATATTTTATAGTCAAAAGGTGAGTAGAAATTATTGTGGGGGTTTTAATACTTTCAGTTCCATTATTATCCATTATCCATTTTAATTGATATATTTTCCCAAGACATTCACTTGGGAATGGGTTAAACTATAAAAACACCTCTCCAGGGTTGGACTGGCTGACTGGGATCCAAAATTATTTTTTTGTGCCATATAAGGTCCTCTGGTTGTCCCTTGCACTCTGCTGCCTTACAAAAATATGCATTCTATTAGGCCCACCTTCTCACTTTTTCTGGTTAGCCCCAGGTCCCCAGTCTGACCCTATACCTGTTGATCACAATAATATCTAACACAAGGATTATTAAGCTTTAAATTCAAGTTTAAAAAGACTACAAAGGGAAAATTATTGTACTGGGACCAAAAATATGCATAAATATTCAATATACAATGAAGACACCCTTTACCATGTCTGGTGAAGCCAATCGCCATCATGTCTTGGTGTCAAAGGTTGGATTTAATACCTTATAGGTAATAAAATACCATGTTTGCATTGTCTGAAATTTTGCAATATAAAGTGTTGTTCCAGCTGGGCTGGCTGAGAAAAGAACAAGTTTACTTGACTGAAAAATAGTTTCACATTTTAAAATTGCATTTTATTGAAGAATTGTATTATGAATCCCTATATGCACAATTCTTCACACCACGTTGGTTAAAAAAGAAAAATCTAAATTATCTGTTTTTTTCTGTGTGACATTTTAGTTGGTAAATAGTAATTATTTCCCCCCGCATTCCCCATGCAACTTAAAAAAATAATTCTCTGAATGAGGGTTTTGACGTTAGCTGATATTAATGATTATCCTAATGCATGATTAGAGTTGGCAGGTAAAAATCACACAGCGTAGAAGAGAGATGGGGGGTGCACTCACATCTGTGGATAGCAAAGGCTGTTTAGAAAGCTTTTCATTTATTTCTTTTTAATATTATTTCTATTTCTTTTTCTTGTACGTTGAATCTTGATGAGCGAAGCCTAAAATGTGAAGTATCAAAGTGACATTTAGATGAATGCACTAACATTTGCAGGTAACTTTTTATCTTCTGTGGAGGTTGGTGGGGTAATTGTTTTGTCTGCCATAATTTCCTTGCCTATAAGATATATCACCAAGCAGACATTGGGGCACATTGCTGGACCTGGAAAACTGGTCCATGTTCTCTAAGCCTGATGGCCTAGTCTACAACTACCTACTCCTTCCCCTAAATTCTATACACCTGTTACTCCTTCTGAACTCCAAAAGGGTAGCAAGCAGGTAAATGGCACGTCCATTGGAAAAAATAAGTATGTTTTTACAAGGAGCACATGGAGGGTGATCTGCCTGCTTTGCGTAGATGACATAGATGTCAGGATTTCAGCCAAGTGTTGTGTGCAGCCAGTTGGCTGCTGAGTTGTAGGATGACCCCAACTCTTGAAAACATAAATATGGGGTTTGAAGACACAACTCTTGATGCTTGGCTTTGCTAAAGAACAGAAATGGTGAAGGGTGTCTTTAATGTGTTATGTGACTATTGTTATTTGCCTTTGCTTAGGTTTGGTGGTATTTCTCTTTTTGGGCCCCAGTACAAAATTTTGTATGTTTGGAACTTGAAATAAAAAGCTTAAAAAACCCTGCGTTAGATATTAATGTGATCAGGTATAGGGTCAGACTGGGGACCTGGGGTCCACCAGAAAAAGTGAGGAGGGCCTACTAAAATGGGTATTTTTCTAAGGCACAGCATGATGTAAGTCCTGGCATCTATTATGGCATCCAGATTTTTTTAATTCTTTTTTTATAACCATATAATATATGTATAATATTTAACTATAACATACAAATCCATTGGTCTACTAACAAGATCATGGTAAAAAAAAAAAAGGATGCAGTTTGATGGACTTCACAGAGCTGTATTGTTGTTCTTTTAAATTCTCCAATTTTTAGGACATAGGTTTAGAAACTATATAATAGGGTATAAAACTTAGAAAAAGGCCAACGGAACCCCTATATGAAAAGGGCCCAAGAACCTACAGCATGGGAACCATGGGTTGTAAATAAAGTGGAAGTATATATGGAAAGAATATATAAGATAAAAGTAAAAAGGGAAAAAAAGAGGAGGAGAGGGGGTTAAGAGAGGGAAGGAAAAACGTGTTGGAGAAGGGAGGGATGGAATGAAACCCATCTGTACCCTGCCACTTCTGGCTATAGTAATATCAGATACCTTTATCCAATGATAGGACTGCTAAATATTTTAAAGTAAAAGGGTACATCATCAAGTAAATCCTCTTTCAGAAATAATTAAAAATGATGTCTGCTTGAGCAATAGTTTATGTTTGCTTAACCATGCAGATGGTAACAGATTGGAAAGAATAGCTAACAGGAACTTACTTAAACTTTGACATGACTTATCTCTTTAGTGGCCCATAATTTTTACAATTCTTCAAATAATATGCCCCGGATTTATCAAAGCTCTCCAAGGCTGGAGAAGATACACTTTCATCGGTGAAGCTGGGTGATCCGGCAAACCTGGAATAGATGTGGTCCAGGATTGCAAACATTTGCGAACAAATTACTTTTAAGGAATCTATTTCTGGTTTGCTGGATCATCCAGGTTAACTGTTGAAAGTGTATCTTCTCAGCTTTGGAGAGCTTTAATAAACCAGGCCCTATATCTCAGGAGTGCACACAAGGACACAGGCATCCAACACCCCTGTTTATGTCAAATGTTTCCTGAGTTTGTAGCACCTGAGCACCTGAGCAGAGAGATGACAAGGGGGCACAGGCCTTAAAGAGGTAAGTACAAAAACTTCTTTATATTTTTATTTTGAAACATGCGTTGTTTTACCTTCTCAGCATCTACTAAAAACTAACATTTATGTTTGGTTGCACTGGCTGTATAAAAAAAGCTTTAAAGGGAATCATATGATAAATATCATACAATACTTTGCACATTACTCTTTGCCTTTTTAGATGATCAAATGTCTTGGAAAAGAAGGTTTGTGGCAGTGTTCTGTTATCAGGCTGAGCAGGGAATCAGAGAATAACCAATAATTAGATAAAACACCTCTTATTGCCTATTTTTGCTGTCTTTTGTCTTCTCTGTCTCTTTCTTTTGGGATATTGGCAGTAGAGCCTCGGAGATTATAGGCTTAGTTCATTGAGTAGACTGGGAAGAACTGAAGAAATGGAAATTCCAAACACTATTGATATGATAAACAATATTTCTACAATGAGTCAGGGCTAAAAATATTGATTGTTGCATTACATCTGCAGATTGAAGGATAAAATTCAATCCTCGCACAGGAGAGAAGGTTAGGTGATGTGTCTTCACTCAGTTGTGTCATGTCGTTTACCACAAGTTCTCTTTAGAGTCTAGGGTAGAATTTTTGCTTTGCAAATATTTTTCAAGGCTTCACCAAAATTGGTGTTCTGTGGTTGTGTAGTTGTTGGCATGCTATGGGTTGCCAATGTTTCTGAGAGTCACCAGGGTTGAAAGAACCCCATTAGAATTTCTAATTTTATTCAACAGTTACAGCTAAATAATTTACCATTTTATGGAAGGCTTCCAGCAGCAGTAACACGAAGAACTATTGTGGTTAAAGTTGAACAAAAGTCCAGTTTGAAAAACGCAATCAGGCAGGTGATTATTGAAGAACAGGACAGGTTATATCTCTTCTTCTAACTATTATACCTGCCTTTTTGTTTCCCAGATGTCAAATTTCACTGAGCTGTGCAGCTTTGGTGATAGGGATACCCGGCAATCCCGATGACCAGGAATGAATCCCAAGCAGATGGCAAAAGACCATCTCCAAGAAGAGAAGAAGGAAGAAGATACTGGCGCCCTACAATGAAATGGGGGCAGGTGAGTTTAGCAAGTTTAGTTCCACTTTAAATTTACCAAAAGATTCTTTAAAGCCATTCATGACTGGGCTTGTTCTGAGAATAATTAGTCCTAAAGTTAAAGGTACTTGTTTAAGCTGGTCTTGGTATAGGTTAGAAGGTTCTGTTACTGTCTCCCATGACAATGAGAAATCCCATGCAACCTTAGCTGCATGAAAGGATCTAAACAAAGTGATACAACAAAGGATTAACAAAAGGTAAAACCATATATTTTGTTTAGGAAAGGCAATTATCTATGATGCACAGTGCTTTAGCAAACTGTATGCCATTTAGTTTGGGGTTATGTCTATTGTAAATTATAATATTGAGGACCTAATTTGCAAATCTGACCTGTGACGTGACCCCTTAAAGCTAATTTCTGTACAAATATTAATCATCTCCTTTAACCCATCCTCCACTTTTTTTCTAACCTTGATAAGCAAGATATGTCCACCTAAGTCCACCCATAGGAAAGGTCTGCTTCAAGAAGGAGCCCACACTCTGCAAATGGAAAAAACAAAAAGAAGACTTAGGATTGGATCATTACGTGACCATGGCTTTATGTGGGTAAAAGGGCAAGTAACATTTACCGGTAAGAGTGGAAGTAAAGAAAGGTGGAGATCAGCTTTACAGGGGGTAGTATAGTTCCATAATTAAAAACTGTGAGCAGACAGACTTCTCTTGTGCCATTTGCAATAAAACATATTTAATTGGCTGTTTGCAACATATTTTTTTTTTGTAAAGTACACTGTATAGCTCAGTGTAGAATGTTAGAATATGCTGGGTATCCTGGCATCCCCTGGGGCTACAAATAAAGTGGAAACAAAGAAATGTAAAAGAATTCCCACACATCAGTCTAGAAGAAGTCATGGTAAAGATAACAGAACCTGCCGCAGAGCGAGGACAGGTGAGTGTAATTAAAACATTTGTGTTCATTCAGGTACATTTATTTTATTGCAGAAGAGACAGGTAATGTCCATAAAGGACTTGACTGGTTGCAACTTGTTATTCTTCAGGTTTAGTTCTGCGTTGATGTTTTATGATTCCCAGTTAATTCGTAAGCAGCTCTATTTTTGTGAAGAGCAACACTGGGTCAGTTTGGTCTTGTAAGTGTTCATAGGTTGTCTGTTGACCTTGCCTAGCTCCTGCCTGGCAAAACATTTTTCCTTTTCTTTTTCTAACCATTTTCTTTGACCTGACATTGTCACTTTACTGTTTTCTGAAAGCAATATTCACTCTGAGTTATATTCTTGAACCATTTGATTCCTTCAGAGAACAATTTTTGTTTTTCTTCAATAGGTTATATTGTGCCAAACACACATCTGAAGTTTCAGTAATAACATTTCTTAATCTCTCCCTCTGCCCACATCCACTATCCCAACATCACTGGACTGCTAAATAAATCTACAGAAGAGTTGGCTCCTCCACAAATACAAAGTTCACATTTGAAGATAATCCTTACGTTTCATGAAAAGGTTCAGTGTACTCTATTCTAGTGCATAGCATTTAAATTGTCATGGCAAAGACATAAACAACAATGGCATATACCCTTTCGGCCACGCCAATAAGTGGTTTCTCTTGTTTTCTCCGTAATATAAACTGTTGCATAGTTGACAACCTAAGAAAGCTCTCACCTTCTCTCTTTATGCCCTCAAGACACAGTGAACTTATTTTCCCCTATTTAATAGAAGAACAGAGACTCTGGTTACTAAGATACTTGGAAGCAAAGTTCTCATTTCAGAAAATAAAACTTATTCTATTTATTTCTGGATTTCACCATAACCCAAAGAATACCACCACATTCATTGGCTTAGGATGCGAGTTTAAAGCCCAACTCCGGACATATTATTTTTATAATAGGCTACTCCTGGCAAGATTTACAAACCTCTATTGTTCTTTTTATTTACATATAAAGGAGGTGGGGGAAAATTAATTTATTGCAGACGCAAGCAACAATAAACCGTTGTGTATTGTCCAGGTTTGAGTCACGTTCCTCCATATGCTGCGCTTTTCCCACAACTCAAAATTAGAGATGATCATTTAATTCTGTGATGTGCCATGTCTTAATAGAGGTGGTTTAATTGTAATTAGCATGCAAATGTTGTAAAACAAAGTCAGGTTTTACATAACATTATGATAAACACATTTATTCTTCAGTCTGGGAACTAAGGTAGCTTCTCACTTCTCACGCTCTTCATGCAAATTGCTAATTTAATTCTCTGATTTGCCACATTTAAAAAAACACTAAAATTATATTTCTCATTGAAACCACAATGATGCTGTTAAAAAAAGGAAGGTTTCCTGGACAGGAACCACTGCATGCACTGCTAAAAGAGAACCTGGCTGGACAGGTGGTTACCCCACAGGAACTTGTGTCTAAAGTTTTCCCAATGTATTCCCAGAGTGTGTTTGATTGTATGATATTTGTATGGAATTAAATTACAAGCCTTTTTGGAGATGGGTAATGATTTGAATTGTGCATGTGCTATGTAAATCTCTGTAAAACGTGTAGCAATGTACAAAATGTTTTTAATCTTTAATATTGAGTAAATCAGTGGCTTTCAAGGTTCTCCTCCCTCTTTTCTCCCTCCATCATTCCCTCCTCTCTCTCTTTTCTTCCTTCCTTCCCTTTTCATTTCCCTTTTTTTTCTTCTTTTTACATTCCTTTTTCCCTCCACTTCCATTCCTTTCTTCTTCTTTTATATAATCTTCCTTTTCACAGCTTCCTTTTTTTTTACCTGCCTTCCTTTCCTTTATTTCCATTTCCTCCCCTTTTATTCCCTTTTCCCCTTTCTTCCATTTCTTTAATTTCCATTTTCCTCCATTCTTCCCTTTTTTCATTCCTGCTATTTAATTCCTGTTCCCTTGCTTCCTTCCCTTTCCATTCCTTCTTTTTTCCCTCCACTTCCACTCCTTTCTTCTTTATTTATATTATCTTCCCTTTCCCTTGCTTCCTTGCCTTTAATTGCCTTTCCCTCATCCCTTATCCTTTTTAATTCCCTTTCATTCTTTCCGCTATTATCAATATATTTAAACCTCCCCCCTCGAATGCCAAGAATGCAAAGGTCATTTAAATCCCATCTGCCGGCTCAACATGAGAATGCAAAATATTTAATCTACAACAGTTTATAATTATAACATGCACATTTTTTTGTCCTACCATAATAGGAAATGAAAGGGCATAGGACATATATCCAAAACCACAATATATTTTCTCTAAATATCTCGTTATTCAATTAATGAAAATGGGTCTTGATGGAGAAGGCTGGAAAGCTGCAGGAGAAAATTTAATTGGCTGGATAAGACAGCACCGGAGTCCAAGCTTGTATCAGCAGACAATGGAATCTCCAGAAGAGGTTCTGTCCAGCTCAGATCTAAGTGGAAGCCGATTGATATATTTCCTGGCTGTAGGTATACACCTGTATCATTGTTCTCCATGCGCAAACATCTGCAAGGATTAATGCAATCTGCAAGGCTTCTACTGGTACCATGCAACCTGTAAAGTGACTGACACCTCTGCAAAGCAAATGCCATATGGGGCTGGGTTCATTATGTGTGTTCTTTTCATGATTAAGATGCCTTTATGATGCTGTGGACCCTGGTATATTTTACTTGACTGTATCTCTTCCAAATATTTCACCGGCCTCTTGGGAAACCTGCTGATTTGTATTTTCAACTTTCTACTTTAGGCTACAAATGAGAAAGCTAAAAAAAAACAAAAAGGAATAATGAAATGTTTTAAATGTCAATTATGAAAACCTATCTAAAACTATAAGTAAAAACAAATTGTGGAATTCGTTTGGGGTAATTTGGCCAGGCTTTGTGTTCCCACTGCACTGAGTAGTTACCAAAATTTACCTGCAAATTAAATACTGTTTTGTACCATTTATATATCCTATATACTGAGTACTGTACGAGTATCGTACTATGTAGTGAGTTAGGTACAAATGAGTTACTGTTTTTTCAGGCTGACAAAGTTGGAAACGTTACACACTGCTATAAAAAAATGGAAAAATAACCCTTCTCTGTTGTATCTAAGGATTTCCGTGACCAGTGCCTAAACAAAAGTAAAAAATAAATCTGCAAAGAATACATGAAATACTCACTTGTGCCATCCATCAGCTGGTGCCTAATAAAGAATCTTCAGAATTTAGGACCTTTGGAAGTCCAGAATTATTGGGCTCCTTCTGTGTGCTGTGATTTCTCCCACTGGGGAATCTTCATCATTTCAGGTGTAACTACAGACCAGATTTTGATGGGGTGCTGCCCTGACATCTCCATACTCTAATTAACCTTAACATAAATTATGTCTAAATATAGGACAGGTAGCAGATCTGTCAGCATAGTCAGTTCATCATTAGGGAGCAATCTCTATAATGTACACTGAGCTACGTATGTGATCCCAGGATACCTGGCTGCCAACAATAAATGGACTCACTTGCACATGTGCGGGAGTTATGTCACTCTAGCCTGGCCAATCAAGATGGACAAGATCCTGAAACTGGAAAGGACTGGGTAAAAATGTCAGTGCAGTTGAAGGAGAGAGAAGTGAGTTTAGCCAAAGCAGAATGAAACTAAAAAAAAACAAAAACTCCCTTACCTTTACGTAGTCAGATCCCTCAATCCCTCTGGAGCTTTTCTTGATTTGGTCCCACCCTGTCCTGGAATCCTTCTTCAAAAGGAAAAGTATCTTGCGCACCAACTTTTTCAGTCTTCCTTCCTCCTCTGACTACATCAACCGATCTCGCACTGCACAGATGCAAGACCGGGTAACGTAGCCTGCTGCAAATGGGAAAAATGCGCATGCGTCAGATTAGCATTTTTTTCCTATGTAGGAAAAAGCCCCGATTTTGGTCATGCACAAAAGGAGCAGCCAGAAGCCCCCTGGGATACGTGACAAGGGTATCCCCAAAGGATCTGTGCTCCCATTCTGTCTTTACTGCCGCAGCGGTAAAGACAGAAGGGGAGGGGCTTCACCCTTTTTTTTTATAAAAAAAGGATTTTAAGAAGGGTTGTCTACTCTTTTATGTAAAATAACAATTTTGGTAATAGGTCAGCTTTAAATAATTGTGAACAGGCAGGTAAGTTTGTTTTATTGAAGAAAAAACATTACCTGTCCCATCTGCATTAAAGAACCTATCCGGTCTCAATTATTTAATAGTTCCTCTATAATAGGGGTTTAAACCCTTTCATACTCGACTAGTGTCTGAATGTACATCTCTCTGGTGTTTCATTGAAACCTGTCTAGAGGCCAAAGCTAAAGGTATAATCATATGCAATGGCTGACGTTACTCGCACACTTTTTTTTCAATTATGCTTTGAAATCCATATAACACTTAGAAACACAGAATTAAAAAAAAAGAACCGAGCAGAGCAGGAAGCATAATCTCATTTTCTAACTTTCATTCTGTAATTGGCAGATACAGATCTAGTTTGACAGATGGCACCAGGCTGGAATCCCCTCTGCTAAATGATGAGTAAAGTCTAATTTATCTTTTGCTCTACAGTCAAGTCAGGACTCCGGGTCTCCAAAGCCTCATCACCGGTGATCATAGTTAAAACCTAATATAAAACGCGTACCTAAGAAAAATTATGTTAGACAATATGAGAAAAATCCAATATTTTTCATTTCAGCTTAGAATCATAAACATTTATTACCTTGAAACCTTTAGTGCGCTGACCGAAAAAAAATGTTTTTTCCCCTTGAAATTTAAACTTGAGCTGCATGGAAGAAATATGATATTGTAGACTTGCGGAGCAGCTATAAATGCTTAAAGGGACACTTTGTCTATTACACTTTTCCAGGTGACAGTGTCTGTGAATAGCCCTCCTCGAGTTACGAATATTGACCTCTCTAGCCATCCCTTGCCTCCTCTTCTTCCATTACAACCAACATCAATGTACCCTGGTTTTGGAGCCTATGTGACAATGGTTTGAATTGACCCTTTCCTTTGATCAAAAATGGCAAAAAGGTCCCCAGCAGCATAGACCAAGCCCTTTTTTGTGATATTTGGGAAATAAATCCCTTGGTAAGTTCCAAACCTCCCATTCAACAGCAATGGGTCAATACAAGACACTAGTCGAATCACATGCTCACCTATACCAGGAATGGCACTTTTGGAGATCCAATGGTGGTGCTGTTGGGTTAGAAATGGTTCAATAATCCTTTTTTACCTTAATAGCTCATAATAATTTCCACCTTGTCCCCATTGCTACTCTGGCTACTAGTCGTCTAGAGAAATATCCAGTTGATTTAGATGTGAAGGAACATGTTAAAAGGCCTGTGTCAATGGATTTTTGTTTGCTTCAAGAGGGTTTTGCATTTCTATACAAATGTATTTCAATCCGGCTTGGCTCAGTGGTTAGTATTCTTCGTTCTTAACCAGAACGCTACCTGCAAAGAGTTTGTATGTTCTCCCTCTGTTTGTGTGGGTGTTCTCCAGGCACTCTGGTTTTCTCCTAGATCCCCCCCCAAAAAATGTGGATAAGTTAATTATTTTCTGCCACACAATTGGCTTTAGACTATGGTAATGACATATGACTGTGGTACATAAATTAGGTTGTGATGCCGTTTGAGGGACAGTTGGTGACATGACCAAAGACTTTGTAAAGTGCTTTGTAATATGCCATCGCATCGAATAAATTAATAATAATTCAAATAGAGTGAGCCCCAGATTAAGGGGGAAGCATTTGTGAGTTTAACTAATCATGTACTATTATTTCCTAATGGTCTGAATAAAATCGAGGCTTGTCCTTTCCCTATCATAGAAAGTTGGGAGGTATGGATGACCTCATCAGTCTGCTGCCCTTTCACCATTAAATCAATAGGCTGGGAGTGGAGAAAATACACCTCCCTATTCTTTAATGGTATGTGGTGTTGCCAACCTGACTGTGCTATGTTATTGGTTATTTTTGAAGGGTTTTATGGGCTAAAATACAAATTTGTTGGCAGTTAAATGTATTAAATATGCATATTTAGATGGAAATGATTGTCTGATAGGGAAAGAATGTGGTTTATCACAGTAGGCAAAAGTAGTCTGTTTCTGCCACCATTATTCGTAACCTACTTTGCCTATGTGGCCTTGGTAGCAGACGTTTGGAGCAGGGGCAGGGAATGGAGAGTATCCCTTTCTTTAAATGCTCTGTGCAGAATTCCCCACAAGACTCATATGTAGATGAAATAGGACAAACTCTGAGCCAATTATTAAATCCGCACAGTTGCTTTTATCAGCAACACAACTGATGCTCTTTCTGCGACCCATTTCTGCAGAAGAGGCCACTGTTTAAATGATCTCAGGGTTACAGTGCTCAAGGGAAACTTCAAATCCCAAAAAGAGAGGTCGGAGTCAGAATGTAACTACACAGAGAAATTTAGAACTCTGTGGCCTAAATAGAGACAGAAATTGTATGTACCGCTGTGATTTTAACTGTTCAGGAAACCTTTCAAGACCAAGTCAAAGCTGAGCAGAAATTTCAAAATATTTCACCATCACAAATCTGTACATATGGCTGATTGGTAAATGCAATTGATGCTGCGTATTGTGAGCTTTGATATGATCAGGTTGTTTTATATGTAGAGGAGAATGATAAACGGCAATGGTGGCAAACAGAAATAATATTTTCCAGCTTGTTGGAGCAGGCAAAATTCTAGCCTTGGATATGGAAAAATACCATATACACAATTCTAGTACCATCAATATATATATATATATATATATATATATATAAGCATTATAACTGGATCATTTCCATTTCTATGCAATTCAGGCTAATTATGTGTGATGCAAAGAGCCTGCAGGGTACTGTTCCTTAAAAACCCTTACGTTGGTACTCCCAAGAGCCCTCAGCCCTAATGCAAGGATTGGGCTGGTTCTTGGGAGAAGGTATGCAAATACATAAACACCTACATGTGTTGATAAGCCTCCGTGATTGGAAGGACTGAACACCCAACAATTAATATTATTATTACACTGTTACCACTCCTCCTGCAGATTGTCTGTCCGGCAGCCGGCAGCATCCTCAACTTGCCTTTAGCTGTGCAAAGATGTGCCATTTTTAGCATCGCCTGCACTTTTTCTGAGGCTGTTCCCAGCTGAAGGGGATTTCAGGAAATACGCATCAGCCAATGAGCAGAGTAGTTCCTGGTTCCAACCTTGTCCTGCTATTGGCTGCTAGCTGTATTAATACCTCCCTGATTCCAGGCTCTGGTTGCTGGATCTTCAGCCTTGTTACTTGTGAGTCACACGCCATTTTATGCTCTTTTGGATTCCTGACCTGTGCTTGTACCTGGACTAGGCTTGTCTGCCGCCTGCCTTGAACCAGTGCTTGTACCTGGATCACGCTTATCTGCTGCCTGTCCTGAGCCTGTACCTGGACTAAGCTTGTCTGCCACCTGCCCTATCCATTAGTTTTCCTGGACTGTACCTCCTGCTGTCATCCAACTGAGTAGCCACTCTGCACTGGTCATACATCGGAGCCCTCTGTCCCGCTCGCCCCTGGTGGGGAAAGCCTGGAGGCCGCGACCTGTTGTTTTCCCCGCAGCAAAGTAATCTGGTGGCCATTAGGGTCACTAACCCATTATCCCTTGCGGAGTGCTCTGGTGAAGACCGTGAGACACATAGGCTCTGCACCCCAGGTAATACTATGACACCTGTCAGAGGGTGCAGCCCTAACATACACTATATTTATATAGCGCCAACATATTACATAGCTCTTTACAAAGTCCATAGTCATATCACTAACTGTCTCTCAAAGGGGCTCACAATGAAATGTCCTTACCATAGTCATATATCGTTAGACAGTCTAGGACTTTTTTGGAGGGAAGCCAATTACCTAACTGAATGTTTTTAAAATGTGGGAGGAAACCAAAGTGCCCGCAGGAAACCCACACAAATACGGGGAGAACATGCAAATTCAATGCAGATACTGTCCTTGCTCAGATTTGAACCTAAGACCCAGCACTGCATAGGCAACAATGCAAAGGGTAAGCCAGGGGTAGTTTAGCAAAAGAGGAAAGGTTTGTATTCACCTTTTCTCATGCGCTACTCCATGAACATAATTTTTGACACCTGTGAGTGAGCAAATTGCTTACCGCTCTTGTTCCCTACCTCCTTTTCCATGTGGCAATGCTAGGTTCATTGTGGTGGGTCCAAGGCTGTCACGTGGGGCTGGGGAAGGAGGCCATAGCCTCATGTGAGATTGGAAAAGTCTTGGAGCTTACACAGGACTTGGGGAAAAACAAAAAAATTCTGGAAAGGAAGGGAGTTGAATCACTTTAAGTGAACTTTGACTTTATTTTACTTTACTTAATTTTCTGTGGACACAATAATGGGTTCATTTAACTCCGATCTTTCCACATAGCAAGCTGCCATTTTTGATCCCATAGGCTAACACTTTAGGGGATGATTTGCTTCAAAATTTAGGCTGTTCACATAACAAAGTTATTTATAACCTTGCAAGAGATGTTTCACTTAGCATAGTAAATGGAATTAAACTCTGACCATTTTTCTAATTACCTTGCTAATGATTGGATAATCTTTGTGAATTTGCACAACATTCACTTAGCTAAGTAATATATCCCTTTTTTTTTTTGCTAAATGAACAGCCTAATTTTTTAGTAATCAACCCTTGGGATCACAACATAAAAAAGGGTTGAACTTTTTTGTCTGCAGGATTTCTGTAAAAGGAAAACACTTTGCGTTTAATGTTGTGCATTATTCTTATTTAACACTTGCCACAAAAATGGCTTTAAGTGCATCCTCTGAAATAAAGTTTGTAACAGGCTGAAAATTACACTGAACTCCATCCACCCCCATAAACAAACATGGCTTCAGGAGCAATGCACATATTCATATATTCTTTCTGTGCCTCTAGGAGCAGATTGGCCATTTCCCTGCTATCATATACAGGTTATTTGAGTCATTGTCATTTTTCTAGCTCTTTCAGGAAGAAAATGAAACTTTTGCCAGACGAGCAATACCGAAGCATCTGCTGGGTCGTGGGATTGCTTTACATATCTTGCTTTATGGTTTTTACAGTTTTGGTGATATCATTTATCTCAGTGGCTACAAGTTTAACAGAGGGGTGGGAGGAGGAGGAAAGCAAACAAGAAGACTGATTATTTTGTCAGTTGGTATTTCTGACTATGGAGAGCTATGCATATGGTTTAAAGGAGAAGCAAAAAATAAGGATAATTAGTTTATTAGAAATAATAACAAAACCTGCTTTTGTTGTAATATTCACATTGAGTTTGGAGATATACCCTGCAGCATTTTTTCTGCCACTTGATGTCCTTACACTAATGGTCGGCATTTTTCAACTCACTTACTATAAGCCCAGGTCTGGACCTGCCCTTACCAAGATAGATAGATAGATAGATAGATAGATAGATAGATGATAGCCTTTGCAAAACCAAGGATTCCCTAAAGGTTCATAATAGGTGACAGAGAAGAGCCATAAGGAAATGGTGAATCATTCTGCATGTCTTGTAGCTAGTTAAACAATACTACATGCATTTCAAATTATATTCAGCAGAATTCCTTCCCCTCTTACCTGTCCGACAAGTGAGAACTGTCCCGTGGAGAGAATTCCCAGCAACCCAATTCCATAGAACCCTTTTCACAAATATATTTGCTGCCCCTGCTGCTATTTAAAAGCAAAACTAACCTGAAGTCCCTTGTTCTAATATTGAGGTACTTGTCTTGGTAATGAAGGACCTTTATTTTACTTTCTCAAATTCTACTTGATTTTTTTTTCTGACTTTCTTGAATTGCATACCTTCTTTTAGCACCATAGTCCTGGTTTATGAAAGCTCTCCAAAACTATCATGGAAGAACCTAAATGATCCAGCAAACCTATAATGAATATGGTCCAGGAGTAAATATATTTGACAACTAATAGCAAATGAATATTAGAAAATCTATTCTAAATTTTCTGAACCACCCAGGTTTACCCATGATATTCTGTCTTCTCCAGTCTTGCAGAGCTTTCAAAAATTTGATCCAAACCATATACATTTATTTAATCCCAATTAAGTTTAAAAGCCAATAAGTTGGCAGTTTTGGAAGTAGATTGTGTAGTGATCACCAAGTAAAGCAAGCCTATGCTCAAAGAGAATGGAAGTAATCACCTGGGAAGTTCTGGTGGGGGTCCCTCTCTTAAGTTTTCAAAAACTTTTTCTCGTCCCCATAAAAGTGAAAGAATAGGTCTGAAAGTGTTGCCAGTACCTACATAACCCTAGGGCAGGGGTCTGCAACCTGCGGCTCTGGAGCCGCATGCGGCTCTTCAGCCTCCTTGTTGTGGCTCCCTTCGGCTGCCGCGGGGAGATCTCTGATGGGGGATCCCCTTCCTCCCAAGACACTGCGGAGGAGGGGGATTAGGAGGCAAAATGGCTCTTTTGATAGTAAAGGTTGCTGACCCCTGCCCTAGGGTGATCAAGAAACACTGCCTGGGCTTCATCATTCTGTATTGTGTGATTACTAAGTCACTCCCAGCCACCCTAAGGCAAAACTATTGGGCTGCATTGCAAATCAAGAAACAGACTTTGCATAAACAATGATCAATTAAATCTGCACCCATGCAATAAAATAATTACAAACTATACATAAAACAAAGCTATTAAAACATTAGTAAAAGTCCAAGAAAAAATTAACAGACGGCATTTTCCTTTCAAAGTGAAATTCCAACAAAATTTGGAATTATACTTTAAGATCATGAATGCCTCCATGAGCTTTGAAGAAAATCCTAGACACTTATCTAGAAAAGAGACAAATGAAGTGAACACATGTGGCCTCGAAGCAATATAGGCAGACAAGCAGAAAATGCAAGCACTACATAAGACATCCAAAGTAAGTCTGGAATACAAATTAACTAAGGATTGAAAAGGTGGAATAGTATTTTAGTACTTTTTATTGAAGAAAAGAATTTCTTCAATAAAAAGTGCAGAGAGCAAAGCCGACAAGTATGAAATGGATTCTGATTGGCTGCAATGGGCATTGCCCTCTCCAAATAGCACCTTGCTTCCTATGGCATTTAATGATGTATATACGTTCTAGGTCCCCTACCCAATTTACCAAGCCATGGGTGATCACCTATTTGCCTACTTATGTAATCACCTACTTTTACTCTTTTCCAAAATCTAGTCTGCCTGCAGTGCCTAAGCAAGGATGACGTCGCCATCCTTTCAGGTATCTTCCTGGAGGGATGTGGAACACAGAGCAGCCATAGTAGTAGGAATATTCTCAACCTTTTTACCCCTGAGAAACCCTTGAAATAATTTTTAGGTCTCATAGATCCACTGCTAAAGCCAGTTTATTGGTGATAAATGTGGAAAAAAGCCTCCCAAATTGGTGACCAATGAAATGAACATCACCCTTACATTGGTGGCCATAATAAAACTTTTATAGACAACTTAAAACATCATTTAAGTTATCCAGCTGCACCTACCAAGTGACGTTTGCCCTATGGCATCATTAAATGGGAGGTCACTAGCAACTACTAGCAACAACTACTAACTTCTGAAGGAAACCTGATTGAGAATGGCTGCATTGGAGTATCATCTCCCAAGATTTTGGTTGATTTGTGTTCACAGGAATCTAACTGGTGGGTCAGACCCATCACACCCAGCAATGCAGAAATCAGGGAAACGGTAAATATATTCATTTTTCTTAGGTGAATTGATATGGGAGGGAGATAGGTCCCAGAAGGTTTAAGCTCACCTATTTCAGGGGAAGGTCCACTAAAAACTCTATTGAATCCCCAAAATAAAAAAATGTAATATATCTCAGTTTACCAGGCCTTAGACACGGTGGCTGCTTTTGTTTATTTCACTCTTATTTTTATCTGGTGATCCTGCTGTTAATAAAAATTTCTGTCCTGGGATGGCAACATTTACTTTCTGTATAGGTATTCTTCACTTTTCTATAACATAGCAGAGAGGTGTACTGCAGTCCTTGGAAAACAGGAAACTGTACCTGAAGTTTTAAAAATTTGGAACAGTTATAACAAAACACTTTTTATATATAGACCCGAAGGGAGCATATAAGAGAAGTTCATTGTTAGAGGTTACATACCCTGTAAGTGCAAATTTTGGAGTGGAGCATTTTTATCGTTTTGAAGGTTACAAGAGCAGAAAATTCCTAGGAAGACAGACACTACATTACCCTGCTCGGTGGATTTTGTTCGAGGGCGATCTCTTTATTGCTGTCACTGTACATAAAGTATAATTTACACGCTCTGATAATTAGCCGCAGCTAATGAACATGATAAATGTACAGTCGGAATAGGCAGGATCACCACGAAAGTCTCCAGTCTGGACGCAGACCCTGACGGATGGCACCAAACAACATTCCGCGGTAACACAGAGCCACTTTAATGAGCCACTTCAATGATTACTTGCGCTCTGTAAACACTACTAATGGACAAATTGTTTTTTGCGTAAAAAAATAAATAGAAACAGTAGAATATAAATGGTAGACATTTATCAAAACATAGCGTTACACACAGTGTCCCACTGGGAGCAGCGCTGGAGCTACCGCTGTTTAATTTATGCAGAAATGACATTGAAAGATGATAAAATAACACATCTCAATATACATGCACAGACTGCTGTGGATAAACATAGAGCGATAATAGTGATTAGTGTGGATACTTTTCCTTTGCAACGAATGCATACATTCTTTTGATTCCATCAAGAATCACTTACAGAAATAACTATCAGAGCAGGAACATTCACCACTTCAAGGGGTTTTCTCATTAATCTGCAGTTTTCCCCCCAACTTCCTCTTCAACTGCTTGATAATTAAAAGATAAAAGTGTTGTGTCCTGCAGAATAAAGGTTTTCATGCCATTTTACTTTATTGACCAAAGGCCAATGTTACATTTTTTTTTGTTGAGGGTCACAAAGCTAAAGTTGGGAAAATTAAAGTTTGGCAGTAGAAAGACCACACTAATCAAGGTGTTTTGACTGGTATCGAAGTGACTAATATGTATTTATTGCAATAATAAAAGGTGGCTGGATTTTGGATTGCAAGGAAAGAAATGCTTCTTTGTCATTTATATTGAATCATCTTATTCAGGCAGGTTTATATTGCAGAACAGGGATTTGCCAGGTGTAGTGGCATCCCCAGAGGTGCAGGGACTGAATGAAGTCTTGCATGCATGGGCAGGAGATACTTCATCCCAGCCAAGGATAACCAAAGATCTGGAAGCAGGAAATGGAGTGAAAGAAGATGGCAGCACATACAGAATGGGGAATGAGAGCAGATGAGTGTATGTAAAAGAGTGTAAGGTAAGGGTATTTTATTGCAGAATGTTGCCTGTCTTCTCTGCAGTAAAGGGTCTCACTTTTTTTTTTTAGAGTTTAATTCTGCTTTAAACTGACCAACAGATAAATACCGAGATGGAATGCATATATATGAGAAATGTTAGCTGGCAAGAAGTTTGCATGCTTGTCCACCTCTTTTTGAGATTTTCACAATCTCCTTACACAGCACAGCCTGGGGGATGACATCTTCTCTTTACCTCCAGCCTGTGATGGTACAAAAGAGCAGCAGTAACAGACTTATGCTCTTATCAGCATGTTCATTGCCAACATATTTGCATTTTGTGCACCTTATTGTCTTCCAGTCCTGCCCCTTGCTCTGCCAGAATGCTACTTTATTGGACTTTGCCAGAGGCTGATACCAAATCAAGTACAGGCACTTATATTATCTGCACTAGTGAACTTTAGGCAAACATGAAACATCAGGAAGCTTTTGTCTGTTAAATGGTTTGCATTTTTGTTTTTAGATTCTTAGACCTTAGATTTACATAGCTGTCACACAGCATATCCTTGTCTAACAGAGTACGGACCACACTTTGTTATGCTGCAGTTATCTAACACTTATTTCTTGTCCCCAGCCTATATCTGGGAAGAAGAGCAAAGGTGTGTGGCTCTAGGGCAGCAAATGGTTTTGGTTAACTCCTAAGTAATATAAAGGGAATTATTTTCCCAAGGCATCTGGCCCAGGAGTGGTGGCTAAAGGTTGGCTGAGTGCTTGAGGAGATAGATATTGGGTGTGCTAGAAGGAAAGCATCAAAAGCAAAAAGAATATTAAGTCCAGATTTATTTATTTCAGACTCTTATATCATAAAAAGCCAACACATTTCAGGGTTTCAACAAGCACCTTCTCATCAGGGCTTGACACGGGTAACCAAACCAGCATCTGAAACCTTCATTGGACTTATGATTCCTCCAGATCCTTCCAATTTCCTTCGGTCCAGCACACAATTTGATCAACATTTTTCCCTGATGAAAAAGAAATAGTTCTTAAAAGTCTCTTTAGAAATCAACACGTACATGAAAAGCAATCTTTAAATACCCTTCTGTGCATTGTGGGTCCTCCCTCCAACTCCTATCTTACTAAAACTGGGAACCAGATTGGTATGTAAATATTGATTTTCATCTTTTAGAGAGACTTTTTGCTGGCCTTTTTTTTTAGCAACAGAGCTTGCAATTGGCCATCCTACCTTGATAGGTAACTGCATTAAATACCTTATTCCTCGCTTCTGTAGTCTCTGGCCCTCCTCTAATGCCCAATGTTCCAATTGTTGGCAGGGCCACTCCATCATCCCATTCAGTGCAAAGCTCATAGAGTTACATTTAAATAGATGACATCCACAGTCAGATTGGCCAGTTACTGAAGCTTAAGAGGCTGTGGAGGACCGGTCTAGTGAAACGCTAATATAAAAAAAATGTGGATGGGAAAAAAAACTTTTCATTTTCTTCCACTTGTTTTTTTATGGTCCACATAATGAGGGTGTGACAGAAATATGTCATATATACTTTAGACCAGGGGTGTCAAACTGCCAAATCTGGCCCCCAACAACCTTTTTTGGCCCCCAAAGGAATCCTAATTGAAAACTGCAGCTTGCCCACCACTGAATTGAAATAGCCCTGATACTACAAATTCCGGCATCACTCGTGTCTATAGACCAGCGGCCTCTCTGCCTATGCGTGGCCTCACATTGGACTGTTTTAAAGACACAAATAATGCCGGGAATTTTAGTAATGGCGCTATTTTAATGAAGAGGGAGTTTCAGCGGCCGGCCACTCATAAGATTTAGCTTCACATTGGCTGCGTCTGGCATTTCCAGCACTCCCCCTCAGCTGTACTTTTCCTTGCTACTCCAAGGCATGGACTTGAATGGTTGGATTTTCATTAAAGAAAATTGTTATTATTATTGTTAGCCTGTGCAAAAAGGTTACCATTTAACTCAGAAGGCTACAAATAGAGACAAAGGATTTTTTCTTAAATAAAATTAAAAAAACATTTTTATGCCTCTTTCTCTATTATAAGCTTGTTCCAGATTGAATGTGAAGCAAAATTGCTTTGTTTCCATATGAAAAGGGTTAATATCTAATGAGAAGGAAAAATGTTTTCAATAAATTTCAAGGTTGGCCCGCGACTTTGTCTAAGTTTTTAATTTTGGCCCTCTGTGTATTTGAGTTTGACACCCCTTGTTTAGGCTAAAAAGTTTTCCTCCTTCCTTTCAAAGTTGGAAAGTATGCCATCTTCACCAAATGGTTGCAACCACAGATCCCCGGAAAGCCACTTCTCCTTCTGCCTCCCTGTGCAGCATACAATACACTACTTTCTGCTTATGACATCATTTGCTCCACTACATTGTTGCCCAGCAGGACACATTCAAAATATTTGTCTCTCCTTCTGCCTCATTTCATTACTTTTAATCTGATTTAGATGGTGCAGATGTAATATTACAGTTCAAGCAGTTGTGTGAACAAATTATAATTTTCTTTACCCTCTAAAGCTGAGCGCTGCTTGTGAGCAAAGTGTGGAAAAAAGAATATAATATAAGAAACATTGTTTGGGGCTGCTGGCATTATAAAAATTGCTGAACAGAAAAAATACATTCTTTACAGGCCCCACCGATAAGGATCAGTTATTGGAAAACACTCAGCAAGTACATTTGCTATGAAAACAAGATGGGAGAAGTACAAATAATGAAAAAAAGAGTAATTTTTCAAAAGCGGGAGATTTACTGTGCCGGGGCTCAGCAATTGTGTCTGGATAACAGGTGCATGTAATAGATAGTTGGTGTAGAGAAGGCTTGACACAGCAAATACATTCTGGATGCATGCTGTGTTTTTCAATAGGCGACTAAGGGGCCTCCTTATAAAGAAATTGCTAACCAAATCAAATTGTCTTTCTGCTTTGCCAGTTTTCTGACATTTTTCTTTGACCAATTTCCCATGTATTTATGAAGCAGTGATCTCCATACCAGCAAAAAGGTGAAGTGCTTTTGAAAGTTCAGAAGAATGCCAGGCAAGTATTGGATAACGTTGAGAAAAAATAATAAACAACCACAAAACTGGGTAAATGGATTGTAGATGTAGTAAATTGGAACTAAACTCACCTCCCCTCACTCCTTTGATTCTGACATTTCTATATAGTCTTAGGTTCTGCTGCACAGGGGACTCCAATAGGCTGCTACCAAATTAAAGTACGTAAACTACTTTTAATTTTAAAAATGCATTAATGAATACAGAGCTACATTATTATGCAGTTTTAGATCTGCCTGGAGTGTAATGATAAATGTGTTTTAACAATTGTAGAGGAAATTGGCTGCTATGGGCGGCATAAACTTTTGTAAGTGCTTCTCAATGCATAAAATGGCCAAGAGTATGAAAAATATACGTCTTGGACCAAGATCATTTGAAACTGAATGTTTTCTTTTTTGGCAGTTCGGAAAGTTGGAAGGTTTGTGATATATGTTGAGCATTAGCTGAAATGTATGCTGTAACATAAGCAGAGAGTTCCATCTTGTGGCTGCAGAGACTGCACGAGACCCCATGAGACGAACACTTTTATGATTTATTTTGTCACCAAAGGCTCTCTAAGAAAATATTTCTGAGTTTTATTACAGTTCATCTATGAAACTATTTGCTTTTTATGAAATCATCCAGGAGCAAAAAATCCCAAATCTAGTTAGGCCTTACAAGGACATACAGTGAGATGAAATTGGAGAAAAACGCAAAAAAAAAAAATGACTCGAGAGGACAAAAGTACAATAAAAATATCTTCAATGCTACAGAAACATGGCCTTTTCATCTCACTTATAACAGTTCTTCTAGATAGGATTTATCAGCCGTGTGATCATATGATGTGGGATCAAGAAGGTTTGAGAAATCCTCAAAGCATTTTCTTATATTTGTTATCGACCGGCAAAGTAAATTTTAGTAACATAATATTTATGAGACTTCTTGAGGCCATTTAAAAGGTCAAGTTCACCTTATTTGGTCCCTTGGAACTAATGGAGTATTCAGTGGTGTAGGTAGAATACCAATTCAGCCCATTGCTCTGTCGGTGACTCCCTAGATAGCGTCGTGGGCACTGGAGAGGTCATTTATAGGTCATCTTTTGAAGCTTAAACGACAGTTCATATTTGAAATATCCAACTGTGAACATTCTAATCTGCCCAAGGATTTGGATTTGTGTCCATTCAGTCCTGGGATTTAGGGGTGTGGTGGGGCGGACACGGGTGGGAACACTGTGCCCTCACTTTTTTCAAGAATGGGCATGCGTGCCTACTCTTTTTTTACAAAGAATTCTTTGGTGGTCCATGGCTCTGGCCGGTTTGCCCCCCCCCCATGGGGTCAGGAAAAGGACCTGCGATGGGAGAGTGGGCGGGTTCTGTTGTCATGACATCACTCAGGGAAGTTTCTTCCCCTTTGAGTGACACATAGGCAGGGGTGTAGTGGGCCGGACACGTTTACATAACAATGATGCGCATTCACCATAGATAATACCGTGCCCCCTCTTTTTTTAATGACTACACCCCTGCTCCCAACTCCAGCCTGTGATAGAATATTAAAGGAGTAGAAACAGACTAACAAGGTCATTTCTCCTCCCTATTCTCCTTAGCATCTGTGAATAATAGACACCTGAATGGCCCCATGTACTGATCCATGCTTTCCCAGTCTGGATGCCATAATATAGTGAACTGCATGTGACTGGACCCACATTTAATTTAGATAATTATACTATTTGCATTTAAAATATATATTTATACGCAGCACAGTGGTTCAGAGGTTAGTAATTTGGTCCCAGTTATCTGTATGGGATTTATATGCTCTCCCCATATTTGTGTGAGTTTCCCCCCACATTCCAAAAACATGCAGATAGATTATTTGGCTTCTATTTAGATTGACCTTAGACTCTAGTATTGAAATATGACTTTGGTAGGGACATTGGATTGTGAATTTCTTTGAGGGACAGCTAGTGACATGACTATGGACTTTGTAGAGCACTGTGTAATATGTCAGCCCTATATAAAAGTTGAATAGTAATAATATATATATTATGGCAACCAAAATTTTGTCTGCAGTCTCTGAACTAACACAGTTTGTAACTCCCTTTGTAAATCTGCTCTTGTAAAAATCCTAATTAAACTCAGAGATGTTTTTAAGCCGCTAAAAAATACATGTTTGCTAAAAAGTATTACCAAACTGTTTTTTTTTTTAAAGCCTAATTTTGTTTGGATTGAAATGGGGTCTATTTATAAATGTTTTCACCCTAGATCAGTGGTGTCAAACTCAAATACACAGAGGGCCGAATATAAAAACTTGGTCGCGAGCCAAACTTGAAATTTATTGACAAAATTGAGGAATTTTTTCCTTCTCGTTAGATTTAAAACATTTTCATATGGAAACAAAAAGTAACAAACATATATGGAAACAAAATGTAATTATATTACAATAAGAGGCCTAAGAATTTATTTTTTTAAATTTTACTGCCTGATAGAAAAATAAAACGATCACAATAAGCTATGCAGAAGAGAAGTGTTTTGGATTTTGTTAATCCTGGAGTGTGACAAAACTTTCACTTTGGTGTAATCTGCATGGTTGTCAGTAGTATAGTAGAGTAAGTAGTCTTATTTCTTCCTATTGTTTTTTCTAATTATTTTACTTTGCCAGAGAACGCAATGTGAATCCAAAATTATTGCTGCATTACTTGAATCTATAAAATGCGGGGCCACGCATAGACAGAGAGGCCGCTGGTCTATAGACGCGTGTATTGCCAGGAATTGTAGTAGCAGCATCACTCGCATCTATAGAACACAGCCTAATATGAATTGCTGGTGGCCCACCGTTACTACAGATTGCAGTAGTGGCAGTCCAGCTGCAATTCATATTAAGAATTCTTTTGGGGGCCAAAAAAAAAAGGATGTTTCGGGCCAGGTTTGGCCCGCCGGCCAGAGTTTGACACTCCTGCCCTAGATTCTATGGTACTTTTACTCAAAACAACATATTATTCCCATTCCCATTTATTTAATGAGAGATGGAAATGTATTATTATTATTATTATTACGCAGTATTTATATAGCGCCAACATAATACGTAGTGCTTTACAAAGTCCGTCCGTCCGTCATGTCACTAGCTGTCCCTAATATAAACCCTAAAGTTTAGATATAGAGATAAGGTATATAAAATTAAAAAATTAAATATTTAAAAGACATAATGCTTAGTCTAGGGGATCTATTTTTGAAGTAGCAAATCTGACATTCACTGAACATTTCCTGGTGGAGAATCATTTACTGTCATTAAAATACATTGACATTATGGATTTTTAACAGAATGTCAGTCCCTGCTTTATAAACATACCTTAAAGAGATGTTCTAATAAAAAGTAATATTTCACTTAATCTTTGATTCCACAGCCAATGCCGCAGTCCTCTTCAATGGACACTGGTTCTGCATTGTATGTGATGAGTTGGCAAGGAGTGCAGGGGAATCCATACAAAAACATTAAAATAAGTATAAATACAAAATAATGTAAGAAGATGACTCTTGTTTTTACCTAGAATTAATGTACAGCACTGCATAATAGGTTGGCGCTAAATAAATCCTATTTATTAATAATAATAATAATAATAATGTAAACCATGCAGGTGGCCACTCCCTGGTGCACAACCAACTGCTGCTATGTGCATGGGACCAGCAAACCACAGTGCAAGTAAAACATTTGCACATGGTTGCAGCTGAGGTGCATTTTTTTGTAAGAAAACAACTGTGAGGTCAAATGTGATCACTATGCAAGACATGGTTCCCAATCATGCTCATTCATCCTAAATGGAAGCAGTTGAGACCTCAGTTGAACCCAAGGGAGAACACAGCGGTTTATTATGGGTTTACAACGGTCCAAGGGAAACTAACATCACATCACATTATATTCCTCAACTTCTGGGGAGAGACACATTTTACTTTTTAAACATAAACCCGAGTTAAGCTTTGAAGTGAACCTGTTGCTTTTCCTGCATCAGCAAAGTGCAGGTTTACGTCAATACAATCCAAAAAAGTACTGATGACATGCCATGTCCAGTAGTCAATCAGAAATCTTCTTTTGTCATTGACAATGAAATTGTTGAACTGATCCCCATTGGCATGGCCTTAGAGCACCTTATTTTACAGACCCCAATAATCCCCATAGAAGTTTATAATCCCTATTAATAAATCTCAAATGATTGACTTATTAAAGTTTATTTAGGAAACAAAGTACAGCTGATGTACTCATCACTTTCTTTACTGTTGTGGACCAGAGAGATAATAATGTACAAAACAGAACAGGGAACAACTATCTGCGGTACATTCAAGATAACAGGCTAAGACATGATTGCATTTGGTTTTGTTCGGTTGCTAATCTTAGTCGTTTCTTTATGCGCGGTGGGAATTTCAATCCTGAAAACTCATTCCATAATTTCCCTAAGGCCGCCAAATGTCTACAGGAGACAAGCAAATACTTCTCCCTGCAATGTGAAACATTAGTGAAAGAAACTTGTAAATACTTAAACAAGGAACTATCGCAGCACATCTATCCCCTGTTGGGTTTTCCTACCCCCAGCATGACATGGATTTTAGTTTAGCATTTAGGTAAATAACTGTTTAGGCCTGGTGTACAAGTCTTATCTTTTCCTGCTGTAGTAGTGAGATACTTTTGCATTTTTAAAGGGAAATCTGTCACTAAGAAAAGAACACTTTGTCATTTGGTACTTCAATAATTAAAGAGCTCTGTTTTCACAAAGTGTGTCTGCTATACACCCTGCCTTGCAAAAAATCTCTATACACTCTAATATCTCATTGGACCACCATTAGATTTAATTATGGCATGCATTTTCCATCGTTTTCAGGTTTTAATAATCTTATGCATTGTCACAGCATTTACCTCTGTCCAGATTGTATTAATTTCCTCTCAAGATCGTGTTTTAATGATAGGAGAGTCAGACCACTGCATAAAGTCTCCTCCTGTACCTCCCAAAGATTCTTAATGGGGTTAGGTCTGGACTCCATGTGGGAATGATGTCTCATGTTCTCTAAACGTGAAAAATGTTGGTATTGTCATCTTGGAATATGCCCGTGCCATCAGGGAAGAAAAAGACCATTAATGAAAAAAAATCTGGTCATTCAATATATTCAGAAAGTCGGCTGACTTCCTCACTTTTTTGGGCACAGAACATTGCCTAACTTAGACGTGACCAACTGAAGTAACAGGCTTTGGGACTTTTTATGTTATTGGCCAGGCAATATTCCTTCTGAATGACCATTTTTCTCTGGATCGTCATTTAGACTCATGTCAGGCATTCCAGACCCACCAGCACCAATCATCATGGCAAACTATTTAGTAAATCCAGAATAGGCAGTTGAATTTAAATATAATGTCCTCTATATGAGGTTTGACCCTGGCCCTTCCACCTCTTTTACCTCTCTATTGTCACACTTACCTCTTCCTCATTAAAGCACAGACGCCTCTCTCCTGTGCATTGGGGGCAGTTCTGAATCTGAACCTGCCTACGCAAGCAATCTTTATCAGCTTCGCTGGCCAATCAGGAAGTAGTCTCTTAACCATCCCTGGCTATTTATCTATCTCACACACTGCACTCAGTGTTCGTGCAACGTGTCTCTATTGTGCTAAGCCCCTAGTTCTGTGAGGTAGTTCCTGCTCACCAGGCACTTAATTCAGTGTTTCCTCTATCTAGCTCCTGCGTTAACCCCTTGTTGTGCAGTCTGTTGGTTCCCAGCCAACTTCCCTGTGCTGTTCCCTAGTTCCTGTCAGTCTGTGGATGTCCCTGAGTCACCTGTGCCTCCTGTTGCTTCCAGTGTCTCCTGTGTTCCCTGTGCCCGCAGTAGCCCCTGTGCCACTGGTGTCTGTCCCCTGGATCCCTGGCAAATGACCCCTGGCGTGTGACCTGACTTCTCTTGCTTGCTGCCTCTACCCCGGCCTTCCTCGACTATCCTTCTGCTTTGTGATTTGGTACCGTGTTTTGCCCACCTTTGTGTGCCCAAGGACTGCAACCTGGCAGTAACCAGTGGCACAACATCCTCACCACCAGGGGCTCTGGATAAGACCTGGTTACTGCTTAGACTCTGTGCCTTGGCCCTTCTCAGGGCTTACATCACCTCTATGCAAGCTGTAGTGCCCCCTAGTGGTCCTGTTTCTCTTTGCGTCACATCTATTGGTTAGTAAGATTGCTTATCATTCAGTGGCTGAATATTAATATTATTATTACTATTAATAATAAACAATATTTATATAGCGCCAACATATTACGCAATGCTGTACATTAAATAGGGGTTGCAAATCACAGACAGATAGAAACAGTGACACAGGAAGAGGAGAGGACCTTGCCCTGAAGAGCTTACAATCTAGGCGAACGGGGAAGTCTCACACAATAGGAGGGAGGATATGGAATGGTGAGTAAGTAGTGAGGGTTTGGGAGACAGAGGGAGATAGGTAGTCAAGTTCGAAAAAATGGGTTTTGAATGCTCTTTTAAATGAGCAGAGAGTAGGAGCAAGCCAAAGGATGAGGAAGACCATCCCATATAATCCAAAAACAGTTGTTTATGTTTCATTGGTCATTGCAAGAAATGGTTCCTTAGGGTCTGTAATCCCTGTTGGAGCAATGGTACCCTTGTGTTAATGGTGAGTAAAAGAAATGGTGCCTTTATATCAGTGGGAGGAATACTGCTCCTGTATCACATTGGAGGAAACTGGGCTCTTGTATCAATGGGAAGAATGGTTCCATATGAAAATATGATAAAATTTTACCTCTGTGTCAGTGGAGAGTAAAAAAATTCCAAATCATTGGTTGTCAATGAGTGTCAACCGTCATTTAAAGGAATGGGACTCCTTTGTCCTGTGTCATTGGTGCCCCTGTGGTAATGGTCAGTATGGGGACATGAAAGCCCTATGTCAGTGGGAAGAAACAGTGCCCTGTGCCAGTGGAAAATAAAGAAATCGGAAATCCTAATGGCTGATAACTTCCTATTCTCTCTGTCTGTGATTGTTGTGCCTTTCAGATAAGTTCACTTCCCCTCTTTGGTATAGAGAAGAGAAAGGGTAGACAAAACTGTACAAAAGCCTAAAAAAAAGCAAACTAAACCAGCTAACACACCTGAGGTCTTGTAAGCTGCTATATATTCCATATATTGGTTTAAATACACTTTATGGTTGCTGCAAACCTTGGTGATTTTCCACCATGCTGCTCTGCTGCTTTTAAATTTTTCCTTTAAGAAATTGTTCTAATTATTCATCGGGTAAACAGGCAGCAGAAATAAATAACTGGCAACTGTTTACTGGTTTGTAAACTTGGCCCAGTATCTTGCCCAGTTAATATTTAATGAAGCTCTCTAAAGGCACGAATCTCCTTAGACTAATCTACTGTATAAATATGTAATTAAGTTGTTTCCTGAGTTCACATGTAATTATAATAAATTTCAGCCCAAAACTGATCGTTTGCAGAAAATGCTGGTAGTGTAGAATGCAGACTGAATGTGTCTACATTACGAGCTATGAACATTTGTATTTCAGGATAGTATAAATAAATATATATATATATATATATATATATATATATATATATATATATCATAAAAAAACTCATTCCTGTAAGCTGAAATCAGTGCCAGAAAGCCAAACTCATTCTGTTCACTCAACACCAAGCACTGTATATGGGGTAATTTCATGGTAAAATAACAATTTAAAGTAGAATTTAAAGCTTAATCTGTTATTGCAATTTTATTTAATTTATTAACTTTGTTCTGCAGCTTTTATTAAAAGACTACTCAGTGATTCTACAATGAAAGCCCTTGATCAAGACCTCCTGTTAAAGTGTGGCATCCCTCACTTTTATTTGTACTTTTGCATTGTCACCCTGCTGTACACTCCCCATGCGGCTAGGCCATAGCAGCTGGAGAGTGCTTTCAATAGATCATTTATAGAGAGATGCACATACTGAATCCTTAAAGTTCTTTATGATGACCCTACTATAAATTACGATGAAACCACTTAAATCCATAATGTTTCAACAATTTTAACAAGATACCTCTGGGGCTAATTACCTAAAGTAAGATACAATTTTCCTCTTTGGATTTGGATTTTCCTCTTTCCCAATTTTTCCTCTATAGATTCCAGTGCGACCTGTTTTGCTCTATTCCATACTTCATCATATGTATGAGGTGATACCTAGCAACTGGCAAAACTTTGTATCTCAGGAGCAGAAGGCATAGGATTGCTAATAAGATTTACTTGTCTCTTCACTTTTCATTCCTGAAGAAGCACATCTTGCGAAACGTGTTGAAAGATACCTGAGACTCCAATGTACGCCATGTATTTCAAATGATGTTGGTATGTGTACTATTGTTTTAATACATAAATAAATTATGGTTTTATGAAGCTGTTTGTGAATGTCTATGACATTAATTGCCACAGCGATGGTTATCTGTATCATTGTATCCTTGATGTTATTGGATGTGGCACCAGGCCTTTACTATATCAATTTATAGCAGTGGTCACCAACCTTTTCTGACTTAAGGACCGCTAAATGTATGGACCCCGGACTGCGCATGAGCGGGGAGCCATGTGTCAATCAAAGGAGAAGAAACTTCAACAAGGTTTACATCACGATGCCTTCTCCTGACCCTGCTGGGGAGGCGCACTGGCCAAAGCCACGGACCACCATAATTTTCTCGAGGACCACCAACCTCAGTTGGCGACCACTGATTTTTAGGGATGCTAACTGGGCAATGAAGAAGCATTCAGACAGACTTCACATTTATCTATAATGCATTATGTCTATTTATTTATATAGGGTTGGACCAACCAGATTCTCCCATGACAGTCTATGCCTTCCAGCCTTGGATAGCTTTAATAAGTCAGGGCAATGTGTTTTCCCTATAAATTCAATATATTTTAGGAAGTTTAATTATGTTAATGGGTGATTTGAGAGCTAAAATGTATGTTTAATTACTATCCAGGGTTCACATTTTTTAATTCCCTACAATTCCCTATTAATTCCCTACAATTCTGATACAGTTCACCATAAATGTCTATGGGAATGTCTTTGGAGCAGCATAGCATTGCCGCTCCCTGGAAATAATGTGTGGTACCCAGCCCAGTGTAAGGTCACAGCATCATTTACAATTAAATGCCAAATTATTCAAAATACAAACACAGTTGTCACGCTGGATGATCTGCACTGATCATGTATGTAAAGGAAGAAAAATAGTTCAACATCTGTTTCAAATGCATTGTGAGATGTCTTTATTTCCCCACACATATGGTATTTTTATACACACTTGTGAAAGTTATTGGCAGATATTTTTCCATTCAGTAACATGAATTGTAGATTTAAAACAGACTTGCAGTTAAAGGGGTTTGTAACTGTTTACATCATTTCCTCAGTATTCACACACAGTCATTGTTTCTCTAAATAATTGATAACTCTGAAGTTGCAATAGCAATTAAGGCGCCTTAAAGTCCAACTACACTTTTCCTTCAGTATTTCTGTAAATTTTTTATCCACCGATCCTGGCAAATGCTTTAGCAGAGCTTGAAGGATACAAGAGTTTGGGCAGCACGGTGGCTCGGAGGTTAGCACTCTTGTCTTTGCAGTACTAGATCCCAGGTTTGAATCGCAGGCAGGACACTATCTGCATGGAGTTTGCAGGTTCACCCTGTGTCAGCGTGGGTTTCCTCCAGGTACTCTGGTTTCCTCCCACATTCCAAAAACATGCAGTTAGGTTTATTGGCTACCCCCCGAAAAATTGACCCTGGACTGCATTAATGACATATGACTACGATAGAGACATTAGATTGTGAGCTCCTTTGAGGGGCAGTTAGTGTAATGACTATGGACTTTGTACAGCGCTGCATAATATGATGGTGCTAAATATACTTTGAAATATACTTTAAAATACATTGGAATTTTAGATTTTCATTAGAGCTCAAAGTCTTAAAAAGTAAAAGACTCAAAAAGAAAAATAGAAATAGTTTAGAACTTCCTTGTACATAGACATCACTCTGTGGTCCAACATGTCCTTCAACCCAGAAGTGTGCTCTTCTGGTTCGAAGGACACCCAACATCATTAACCAACTCACACCAGTCCATCATGGACACAACATCACACCAGCTTGGGTTGCACTGAATGGCCTTCTACATATAACTAAGTGAGTTCAATTCTAAGGGTTGTCCACTGCCAATGCCAGAGAAGAGGATGAAGAACCTTTAATGTCACATGACCTGCCATGAGACTGTTCGAGTTACTTAGTGTTGACATCTTAAAGCAGAACATTGAAAACAGACAGGTTTCCTATTCCAGAACAGATAGGTTATGTCCCTTGTTCCTTATGTTTTTAAGAACGCCCACATCCTGGGTGGCATCTTGGTTGGCAGCATCTTTACCTGGTCCTCTTCCGGGTTTAGGTCTTTAGCCATTTTGAAGGACCAGAACAGTATGACGTATCTCCTGCAGATGGTTAATTCATTCCCAGCAGCTTCTCCCCTGCTGAGTCAGAGTGGAAGATCTACTATCTGGAGGGAGCACAAGATTTGCTGATTGGAGATCTCTAGCTTAGACTTGGTATGTACGCAAGCTCGATTATTGTCATTTGAAATGATCTCTCACAATAATTTCCAATGACAAACGACTGAATGAATATTGAATTCTGTTCATACAGCATTGTTCTGTTTAATGGAAAGGGTAAAATGAGCGAGCGGCACCCCACTGTGCTCCTCTCCCTTCACTTCTATTGCGGTCGTTCACCTTCTAGTTTTCATGAATCTGCCAGGATGGATCCATGAACGACATCGAATGACCTCTGTACACGTGTCAGATTCTCGACAGCCCGACAGCTCGTATTGGCCGAGACTCATCTGATGTGTGTACGTAGCTTTAGCAAGGGAACATTAAACAACATAGTAATAACATCAGGGTATCTCACTCCAAATATTACAAAACTAGGAGTCAAAAGCCCAATCCAGAAGTCTGCTGGACCTCAGAGAGTTGTCACTGAAAATAATCTGTTTAGATCATTTCCAGAGACAAATGAATGAGCGAGCACTGTACACACAGTTCCATTTTTTCTATGAAGGGGAGAGGATGAGTGAGGGGCACCCCTCAGCGGTAGGACGTTCATTACCACTGTACACATATTAGATTTTTGTTCGATAAAACCATGACTCCTTAGGCCTGATTTATTAAAGTTCTCCAAGGCTGGAGTGGATACACTTTCATCAGTGAAGCTGGGTGATCCAGCAAACCTGGAATGTATCTGGTCCAGGATTGAAAACATTTGCTAACAAATAGCAAATTACTTTTAAGAAGTCCATTCCAGATTTGCTGGATCACCCAGCTTCACTGATGAAAGTGTATCCACTCCAGCCTTGGATAACTTATTTATCTATATCTATCTATCTATATATCAGATTATCTGACATGTGTACATAGATAAATATGGTGATAAGGAAAGCAAAAAACCTTTGCTCACAGTAAAAATCTTTTAAGGTTTATGTCAAAAAGAAAGTTAATGGGTAGAGATTGGCACCCAAGGCAACATTCATGGTAGTATAAGGAAGAACTATCTTGACAGCAACATTAAAGTTTTTTTTAAAAAAGTATGAATATATACAAACAACACATTGTTACTAACATTACAAGGAATTATAGGGGACATTAGTTCCCATTATCTTGGAACAACCTATGATTTCATCTCACAATGTCTCACTATCAGGCAATGAGCAAACAATTCAAACACTCAACAAGACTTTCCAAGAACCTGAACACTCTGTTTTCATAACATTTTGTAGTATGGATCATTCTAGTAGGCAACCTTTATAAAAAGATCTTTAACATAGCATATAAGCAGCTAATAATGATTTGAAAATACTACCTAGAATTTGGTAAATCACCTCTAGCTTAATATCACCCTGTATAAACATTCTACCACACAACCTATTACAATAGCACAATTGTTTTATTACAAAGACAGCTAGTTAAAACCACATCTACAATAAAAAAAATTACTTGTTTTGATTCACAGTCATGGGGGTATACTCTAGTCCAGTGTTTCCCAACCAGCATGTCTCCAGGGATTGCCAAGGGTTCCTCGAGCAATGAGCAGTTTGTGCCTCTCAGGTCAGTTAAACTGCTACCAATGATCTTTTTGGCTATCTGTAGGGGTGACATTCTTCCCAAATGCCAGCAATGTAAAAAGGAATTCTTGATATTGACCACCACATTAATGTATTCTGGGCTGTGGATATAATAATAGAAGGGGGTTCCTTGGAAAAGGGTCTGCTCTAGTTTATCCAGCTCAGTTCCCCAAATTATCCCTTGTACAGAAATGTTACCAAAAAAGAACAGACCAAAAAAACAGAACAATTTTCACAATTCCCATATTGATTTTTCATAATTTTTTGTATACCCCACCACATATTGATTGGGTTTTAATGTATAACAATCAATGTTTTATTTTTGAATGTATGGTTTAAACTAATTATGTTTTTATTAAAACAATTAGTGATATTGTATTAAAATATGCAGTTGATTGTTTACACTGGGTGGTATTAACCACCGCTTTAACCTTAAAAAAAAAATGCTTACCTTGCTCTGTTGCTGTCCCCTGGCATCCTGCTGGTGTCTGCAGGTCCTCGGGACACGTCTGTCTTCTTCGATCTTCAGTCGCGCAATGCACAGACGATCTCTGGAGTTTCTCGATGACGCTGGTACATGCGTCGATGTGGGCGGGTGGAGAGGCGGAAATTTAAATAATTTTGTATTAGATTCAATACAAAATAACTGTATTGAGTCCAATCCAAAGAAATATTCATATAATTTATAAATATTCCTATTATATATATATAAATATATTATATATGTTACTGTATACTTACATTACATGTTTAACTGTTTCTTTTATTTTTATTTTTAAAAGATTTTTTTATTTTTTTTATTTAAAGTTTATTATTAAATATTGGACATAGTTCAATGAGTTATGCCTAAGAATTATAGCCTACAATGTAAAATAAATTTCCATGCAAAGAAAATGTAAAGCTTTTTGCATGGAAATTTGGACAGAATTAGAAAGCAAGGAAGTTTAAAGCTGAATTAGGTTCTAATATATAAACAATTGCTAGGCAATGTCCTGTTCTGCAAAAAAAAAAAATTACCCTTACATGCCTGATCAGACCTTTATAAATGCACTCATCTGTTCTGGCCATCTTCTTCTGCTCCTCTACCAGGTTTCCCAATCTTCTACTAGCTTGATTGGCCAGGCGTGGATGACTTAACCAAGTTCATTCAGTCCTGGAAGCCCCAGGTAATGTTGGCATACTTGGTATATCCTGGCATCATACAATGAGCGACACATTCATGGGAGTTATGTCATTCCAGCCTGGAAAATCAAAAAGACCGTAGATCAAGAACCTGAAAGAGGGCCGGGTGAAGATAGTGGTGTCTAGGTTGACTTGTGGACAGGTAAGTGTTATCTAAAAAAAATCATCCAGCATAAAAGATCATTTTTGATGATTTAATATTACAAAAGAACATCCTTTGACCATTCTGCAATAAAAATGCTGCCTGATCACAAATTTTCTTTAGTTGTACTTTTTTAAAGATACCCAAAACATCCCACTTTAAGTTCAATTAAGAAAAGTTATAATGATATAGAATATGATAGGAATGATAATACAAGAAAAAATATTAGAAAACATTTAGGAATCTTTTTATTTTATTTTTTATCAGCAGCAATGCAATAAATGTTACAGATTTATAGTAAGCCAATGCACAGAAAATGCACCACCGATTTTTAGGAAAATGTTAAGACAAATGGCAAATCTTTTAAGGTGCTATTTAAGTGAAATAAATATTTCTAGATGTTTCCTACATGATAGCAAATGTTCACTTTCTGATTACATGTTACCTTTAAAGTACCCATATTATTTTGAAATGACAGACAGAAACTTTGTCGGTAGCAGAAATGGCATCTGGAGCTTCTGCCAGTGCTTTGTGCAACACTGAAGATGAGTATTTCCAATAGTTACACCCAGAGTGAACATTTTATTATGTACTTTTAATAATCAAGGTGCTGAGAGCTGTACAGATTCATATTCAGTTTTTCTAATTATACTGAACTATTGCTTGGCCAAACATTCTTTCTGTTAGACAGATTCTGTAGATGTTATTCAAGAGACCTCGTTAAAAGTTTCACAAAGATGTCGACAGGCAGGGCATGTTCTTGGTGTACAAGCCTCTCTACAGATTTCCCGGTGTCTTTTTTATTTAACATGATCTATAGGAGAAGAGAACACTTTGTGCTTGGGGCCTGCAGAGGTAATGATAATAGAATCCCTCTGCTATTTCTTAGTATTCGGAGACTTTTCCGGGTCCCCGGTGCTCTGATAATTGCATTTTAACACCAATGTTTCTTAAGGTTCATTCCCAAATTCCCTCCTGCTTCAGTAAATCAATTCGCGTTTACCCTGGCGTTATTTCCGAGCTGCACAAGCAACACATTAGGCCAGGTTCTGCAGTCGATAATAGATTTTCATTTTCCGTTATCAAATAAATAAAGCAAAAACATCATTATAACTTAATCTTCCTAAGTGATTTCATACATTAAATGTCACAGTGGTCATAATGAAGGACTCTGACCTGGTTTAGGTCTTCAGATAATTCATGAAGTTCAATCAATAATTCAGTTTATGACATTTTTTTCATGAATTTCATTTTTTATTGCTAAAAATTTCATTCATTCATTCTTGTCTCTCTTTTCTGTCCTTTTTTAAAGATGTAGCTGTAAAATTCTTTTCACTCCTTTAGCTATTCGCAGTGGGTTGGTTTATATAGGTGTATATTTGTCATGGTGCACAAAAGTATAAGATTTGTATATGTGAATACCTTCAGCTGTCTGTGTATAATGGTAATACCTTAGTTTATACTTTCTGAAGGGGGGTAGGAGGTACCTGTTGGAATTTATGGATTTTGTTATTAATAGTATCACCTGTATGATTCCAATAGGGTAAGGAGTGTAAGGCTTTGTAGAAACGTCAAATGATTCTTGTCCAATTTTTGCCACATGGCCTGTCTGGGACTAGAATCTGACATGTGTACAGAGGTTATCCAATGTCATTCATGGATTTGTCCTGGCGGATCCATGAATGACAGAAAACGAACGACCACAATGGAAGTAAAATGAGGAGAACCCAGTGGGGTGCCGCTCCCTCTTCCCCCCCCTTCCCCTCCCCATAGAACAGAGCGACACTGTATGTACTGCGCTCATCATTTGTCATTGGCAACAATCATGAAAGATCTAGCGTGTGTATGTAGCCTAAGTGAAAAGTAATGAGAAAAGGGGAAATAGAAGGATAGGAGTGTAAAGTGGGGGAGTGTTGAAGGGAAAATGGAAGAATAAATGCAAAGAGAAGAGGGAACGAAAGAAGGGGAAATGAGACGTGGGCAGGAAAGTAAAGATGGGGAAAGGGAGGGAAAGGAAAAAGGACAGTATAAGTAAAGAGAGGTGAGGAAAAGATAGACGGGGGAAAAGTGAAATAGAGAGCAGATGAGAACAGAAGAGAAGGGGGGAGTAATAAGAGCAACAATGAGTAAAGAAAGGAAAGTGGTGGCGAAAAGTGAAGAGGAATGAAGGGTGAGGTGTAAAAAGGAGAAGGGGACATGGGAGGGAAATAGAAAGGAGGAGGAAAGGGAAAAATGCAGTAAAGGGGAAAGAGTGTAAGGGATGGAGAGAGTAGGAGAGAAAAGGCAAGAATGGGAGAAGAGAGCAGAAGAAAATAAAGAAGGAGATGGGAAAAGGTGGAAGAAAGAGGAGAAGAAATAGTGAGTGGGGTGGACAGATGACAGCAGAATAAGGGGGGAAAGGACATACAAAAGCAAAATAAAAGTGAAAGGCTAGGTAAAGAGAGAAGATGAAAGAAGAGGTATATAGAGGAGGGCAAAGGAGAGAAGGATGAGGACAAATATGAAAATAAGTGCAGCGGATAGGAATGGAATAGATGAGGGGCAGAGGAAAAAAGATAGAGAGAGAAAATGAAGAAAAGGGAGAATTGAAAGTGGAAATGTGTAAAGGAGAAGACAAATAAGAAGAAAGGGGAGATTGGGGGAGAGCAGGGGAGAGGAGAAGAAAGGAGAAGTGGAGAAAGAAGAGCAAAGAACAGAAGAGATGTGGAGAGTAAAAGGACCAAAGAGGGCAGAGCAGAGATGAGAACATAAAGGAAAGGAAGGCAAAGAAAACAGCATTATCAAAAGTCAAGAATAGATGAACAGAGGAATGTATAGAATACTAAACTGTATTCCGTTGTGATTTGTATGACTTCAATCTTGCGTAACAATTGGAACTTCCATTTTTAAAAGTCTATGAAACTGGCATATGTGGGTATTATTTCACCCTATTCCTAAAAACACTAAAAAAGGAAACTTGAGATTTACAGCACAGCAAGCCATAAACCAGAAGATTCAAATGCTGCCCTGAGACTGCAAAATATGCTAAAATTTTAGAGGAGGGAAGCTGAGAACTAATAACTCTGACAAAACACAATACAACTTAGTATATTTTAATCTGTCTCTGGAGGGCTATCGTGTCAGGCTGATGATTAAAGGAGGGGAAATTCTCCTCATTCACCTGTTTGTATATTTCTCCCTGAGTGCAATCTGCACACCGACACTAAAACTGCATCCCAATCAATATCAGAAGCTAGAGAAGGCTGCAGGAAAAAAGACTGTAAAACATTGGGGAATAAATCTCTGTCCATTTAGGTAAGGCTAGAAAAAGGCCATATGGTGTAGATGATATTTTTGTTCGCTACTGAAGGCAGCCAACAGGCATAATGATGCAATTTACATACTTGACAATTCTAGGTTGTAAAGAAAGTGAAAAGCATAAAGATGAACAGCTCCAGATAAACATAACACTTGTTATGTTTCCAGTCAACAAATATATATATAAATATAGCAATGTGTAATATGTTGGTGTTTTATAGTTTTTATATATATATATATATATATATATATATGTATATATATATCCTGCATAATTAGCAGATTCATTCTTAAATGACTTAATAATATTAATAAAGTGATTTAAAAGGTCATGGCAAGCCACATAATGCACATCACTGCAACGAAATGTAAGGCACTGTAGTTTTGTGTTGCATTCAACCCCAATACACTCTTCATACATGCAACCTCCATCATAGCAGGATGTACCTATACATATTTCTTTGCATTGCACTTTATTCAAAACATCATGTAGGATTATTTTATCATCATCTATTTTGAGTTGTGTTGACCAGCCCCCTTGTGTTATCTACCAATCTACCAAATCCTGCACTACATTGGGTAGTGAATGGGCTCTAAGATCCAAAGCATGGGTGCTGTGCACTCTGCTATCTTCCAATGCGTTTCATGCACCTCAAGCCAATGAATTTATTGGACCTACAGAGCTAAAGAAGCACTAAGAGTGCATTACCTGCCTAAAGTATTTGGAAAAAAACTGCATGTATGCATTGCGTTACCACATCTTGAAGCTAAGAAGCTTTTTTAAAAAAAAAAAATCAATACATTTTCTCATGTCTACGTATCATGCCTGCCCCAGAAATGACACAGTATTGAATTAACACTCAATTATTTGTTTATTCAGATAGCATGTGAATAAAATGAAGGACCCTTGAGATGGGGCGGGTTGAGGAAACAACTAGAAATTGGGTTTAACACATGTGGAGCTGAACTGTGTGCTATTGTTTAGCCAACGTCTGCTTTAATTCTCTTCAGTTCTGCTTATATTGGTTATTCCGCAAAGAATAATTGTAGTAATATACTGCAGCTGTTGCAGTTATTCTCCCTTTGCAGTGGTAATATGGTATGGAATTGCCGACAGATTTAAACAGAAATTTGCACGCTCACAAAGCCCTACACAGTACTTATCCTTCTTTTATTTCCACCTACTACCCAACCCTACAACTCATGATGATCCACAGCACGTACCTTCTCTTATATCTATCTCCCAATCTATCTATCTCAACAATTTTTACATACTACACCCCATCTGTAGAATTTTCTTACATAAACAACTCAGCTTGTTTTATCTAACAATGTTTAAATCAAATGCATTTAATCACTACAAGATGATACTGCATGCTACGTCTTTAGCCTTCCCCATAGAGAGTCATTTGTTTTATCATTTCAGTGATCAATTTCTTCCCCTTATGATTAATCACCAGTGATTTTAGCAGCATGATGGAGCTAGTGAAAATCTAAAGCATTAGCCTAATAAGATTATTCCTATCAAATAGTTTATTCTACCAACAGCTAGAGATTTAAATTACCTGTAAAGTTTAGCCCTCAAAACTTACCAATCTATATAAACCAATCTGAATATAAAGCAAGGTAGGTATGTTAACCTAGAAGCACTGCAAAATGTCTGGCCTTGAGTATAAATCTAGAGCATAAAATGCGACCCTTACTGCTAACATTTAAAACCGTACTTAAATGCCAAGTACGGTTTTTTTAAATAAATTACCATTTATTTAAAAAGAAGAAAATGACATGGGCTCAGTCTAATTTTTTTTTTTTTTGAGAAAATTTGAGTTTATAATTTAAAATTTAATTTTGAGTAAATTTTGAGGTTATAATGGGCCACTTGTTTCTAGTTGTACTATTGTAATTTATTGTTGGCCACAAGTTAGTGGCGCTGTGTTCTCATGTAAAGTGTGTAACCAGCTCATATTTCAGCTAGAGTTTGTTACACAATTTATGTATGCACACAGCACTATCTACTGGTGAGATCCAAGTATAAACCAAGTTTATTTTTCTAATGGCATTTTGATGGGAAAAAAAATATGGTTTACACTTGAGTACATATATGGTGAGATAAATCCCTAAGACCAGTCCTAATAGCAAACCTACCCCTTGTTCTGTTTCAAAGAGTTTGGTGGACCCTTTGTGTCTCCAGTGTTGACAGCCTACTAACATTTGCAGAGTTATGCAGTTCTTAGACAGAAGGTCAGAGCACACCGCATGTTAATGATCTGATCAAGCACAAGAAAACTAAATATAGTCTGAGCTCCAGACAGGATCATTGGTGTTAGTCAAACTGACCTGGGAGTCACAAACAGCTCATTGCTCAAGGATCCCCTTGCAACCTTTCCAGGAAACCTTAATGTGAAACCCTGGACTAACCAGTTGATCAAGCACAAGCTGAATGTCCAAAAGTCTTTTCAGCTTTCTTGATTAGATCAGGTGTACACTATTATTATTACACACAGTATTTATATAGCACCAACATATTACATAGCACTGTACAAAGTCTATAGTCATGTCACTAACTGTCCCTCAAAGGAGCTCACAATCTAATGGCCCTACCATAGTCATATGTCATTAATACAGTCTAAGGTCAATTTTGTGAGAAGACAGCTTTTAGCACAGATTACTGTGCACCTATTAATTAAAATCATAACTTTGCAAAAAATGTATTTTTCCTTATCTTACAGTAAAGCCTGAGAAACAGTGTTGAGTCATGAAAGGCACACAGGAAAAGGTTACCTAGATTTTTGTCACCAGGGACATCGTTTCTTGATTTTTGTGGATGAAAAGCTAATGATAGTATAGCTGTAGCCGTGCCAGGTTGCTAAATGACCAACATGAATGACAGCTATTATTTTCTACTGAGGAGGATGCAGGGGGAAACTTTCCACTCATTTATTCTTATTGTCATCAGAAATGAACACTTACAATAATTTTGGGCAAGAATGATTGAGCTATGGGGGGCTTAAGTCCTTGTTGTATGTTGGTAGTAATATAATGCAGGCAATATAATTGGATTGCCAGAGGGCTGACCTTTTCTAGTTGGATGGAGTAAGATGGCAGGATGTTAGGCCTCAGTGGAAGGAAAACTTCTCAGGCTGGGTAAGAAAAGCTTGTTAGTAAGTGGAAGCTTGCCAGAATGCACAGGCATAAATAGATTTATTTAGGAACACTGTGCAAGTTGATTTTTTTTTTTTTCATTCTGGAGTGAAAGATTAACGGTTGGCTGTTGCATTTCACGGTGCTGACTATAAAAGTAAACAGCTGTGGACTTCTATTTATCAAGGAGTGGTGCGCTGTTAGTATTTACGGCAAACATGACACACAGCTGTTGCCGAAGAGACTTAATTTAGACCCAGATCTTGTGTCCAGATGCAGCATGAGTATTTACAATGAATTCTGATCGGTTGCCCCGGGTTATGGCACTTAGCATGTTGCCTTGCTATGATAAATTAGGCCGGGGCTACACAAAGGGGCTGATTTAATAAAGTTCTCCAAGGCTGGAGAGAATACACTTTTATCAGTGAAGCTGAGTGATCCAACAAACCAAGAGTGGATTTGGCCCCAGATTCAAAACATTTTCTAGCAAATAGCAAATGAAATTGAAGAAATCCATTCCAGGTTCGCTGGGTTACCCAGGTTCGCTAACGAAAGTGTATCCTCTCCAGCCTTGGAGAGCTATAATAAATCAGGCACAACCTCTCTTTCCTACTGAGTCACATAGCCTCTTTGCTATTGAGATATTTAAAGAGGAAGTAAACCCAAAAACAACCCAAAAAAATAAAAATACACTTACCATTGATCCCCTAGAGCAGTGGATCTGTCCAGGGGGTTCTTCTATTGGGTCCTGCGTTGTCCCAGCATCCACCTTTGGATCGGCTTGCCATCTTCTCTCTGTTCTTCTGGGTTCTTCTTCCTACGTCACCCGTCACAGGCACGGGATAGGAAGACATAAATGGGGAAAAAAACTTGCCAATCTCACTGTGCATGCGTGAGATCAACAATTTCTTTCCCTTTTTGCGAAAGGGTTCCTTCTGCGCATGCCTGAGCAGACAAGAGCCTCCTGGGATGCGTGATGTAGGTACCCCAGGAGGCTCTGTGCTCCCATTTATTCTTGATCAACTAGGCGGTTAAGGAGGCAGTAAAATTATAATTATATTTAAAAAAAGGGTGTAGCACTTAAAAAAACCCAAACAAACAGAATTTTTACTTACATAAAAGGGTTGTCTACCCTTTTATGTAAAGTGCAAATTCTGAGTTTAGGTACACTTTAACTACTTGCTGGAAGTTCATTAAAAGCATGTTGATTTTATTGTTCTGCAAACAAGGCTGACCTATATATGCCAGACCTTGAGATGGCATTGCATAGCTGAGAACAACTGGGCTATTTAAGGGTTCAAGTGAACCTGTGCTTCATAGATATTTTTTTTCACTACACTTGCACACTTCAGGCTTGTTTCCTTCTTCTTCCTTGGTGAGGGTGTCAGGAAATGGGGTGAGGCTAGCCATCAATTATCCCTGTACACTGAGGATATCTAATTGAAGAAAACAACAACTGCAGTTGACAACCCTCCAAAACATTACACCTGCAGTTCTTAACTACAGTTCCTCCAAATGTTGCCAGGGATGCCTCAAGCTGTGGTTAATTGACTTGACTGTTTGATGATGCCTGCATAGTTCAACACCACTTGGTGGAGCCAACTGCATGACTCTAATGATGTTTCTATTGTAGTTGTCTATGAAGCTGTTGATCTAGCCACCACTGTATTGGGGTATTCTTTCCACTGGCCACCAATATAGGTGTCTATGTTCCCAGTCATACCCCAATAAATTTCGGTTTTGTAAGAGATTCCCAAAGTGTTCCTCGGGAGTAAAAAAAATGTTGGGCAGGCTGCTCTAGACATTAATGAAGGACTTCTATTCTCTGTATCAGTAGCAGGAATCCCCAGGCAGCAAACTAATGTATCCAATGCATCAGAACTACAACTCTGCAGCAAGTATGACAATGATGCTTTGTTGATTGGAGAGACAAAAAGGAGATTTGACAGACCGTTTGGTTAGCCAAATTGCGCCTAAAGTCCCCACAATCTCCAGAATAGTATTAGTAGTACTGGAATCTGGAATGCTTTGCATTTTTGTACCTCACTTTATTTGCAGATGAACAACAGTAAAATTACTGACCCTGCCCCTGGGCCTTTGTACACAGATAAAACTTCATCAGGTGTTCAATCCTGAAAATGCTGAATTCTTCTTGATCTCCTTAACATCGGGAAACCTGTGAAAAAACTTTCAGGTCTTCAGGGAATCCCTGCTATAATTATTATATCAACAGGATCCTTGGAAGGCTTTTGAATTCACTTTCTGCTTGGCATGCAAAAGCTGAGGGTAGGAAAAGTATATTAACTTTTATTTTTTGTATTTATCTGAAATGTTTTGACAGGGGTGATAGGGATCAGTAATTAAGCAGGGTTTTTGTTTTGCAAGATCCCCTTTATTTTCACTTTACCCAATTACTCCAATGTAGCTCCTAATTCTTGCAAAAATTTTGGGTGAAATTACTTATTTTTTTCATTACTTATCTGAAAGGCTATGATACACATGACATGTGATAATAAAGTAAATTTTATGCAGTCATGTGCTAGGGGCGCCCTGTGTTCTTTACAGTAAGCCATTTAAATAATGTGGGTTTTAGACACATAGATAAACACAGTCTAGAGTGTAGTAATATTGCTGCTCATGTTTCTGCCTAGACACATGAACTATGTCAGATTTCAAGGGCTCTTATGATGCTTTTCATCCAACACTAAGGTTTGTACAAATATTGATGAAGTGGGTGAACAATAATGCTATTTGTACAGCTATGGAGAAGTGCAGTTTCCTAACAATTATCAGGCTAACTTGTCTAGCCTTTGCATGACCCTACCAGACAAGCTCAGATAAGCTGAGGGACACTATATGTCAGTTTTTTCTGAGCCAGCTACCACATTGAAAGAGTTTTTGCACCAAATGTCTCTGTAGTTGTGTGAAAATGTCCAATCAATAAATGCTTTTAGCACTTTCTGATGAGTCACTGTTATCCGGCCAATACTGATTCCCCAAAATATATATATATATCTTTTTAGTTATACTTTATAAATAATTATCTAATGAGCACTAGTTGAAGATTACTTTTACTGTGGAAGCTGTGGGCAAAGAACTAGCCCAAGTTGTGCCAGAAGACTCCTTGTAGTTGATCTATTCCAGAGTATTGACTTATCATACCTTGTTTTGCACCATGTCTCTGTATAGGGTGGCCATCTTGGTACAAGAGCAGTACTTTGCTTCTTCATGTCTAAACTGCTGTCCCTCCGGTGATTGATGGTCTTATGGCTGATAGGGAACAAGCATAGAGTTGTTGAAAATTCAGGTCCTCAGGTACAGCTTAGTCTCCAGCATGAAAAACAGTGAACACCACATTAGTGACATTACCAAAGCTCGCCTAAAATATGGTGAGACCAGTAGTCAGAGGCAGCAGTTCCTTAGATCAGTGGTCCCCAACTCCTCGCAGACCACTAGATGCATAGACTTAAGACCGCACATGCGCGGGGAGCCATGTGTCACTCAAAGGGGAATAAATTTACCCCCCAGAGTGGCATCATGATGCTAGAACTCACCCACTCTCCCTGGGCCCACGATAGGAGAGTGGCTGGGTTGTGTCCAGAGACATAACCCGTCCACTTCCCTGAGCCCGTGGTCTGCCGCTCTGGCCGGTGATCCCGCTGGTGGGTGCACTAGCCAGAGCTGTGGGCCACCTGTCAGACGGCCACGGCCCACTAGTGAACCAGGGGTTGGGAACCCCTGCCTTAGATGATCTCACACTGCAAATATAACGCTTTGGTGCTGTAGCAACAGGATTGCCTAGGCACAGAAACTTTGCTGCATTTTTTGGAGAAATTTTAAAAAAATATAGATTTTTTTGTTACTGTTTAGTTACAATTACCATTTCTAGGTGCCCCCTATAAGATAGAATAGTCCACCTTGTGATTTAAGATCCACTTTAAAGCAGAACTAAATTTGCTGACAGGTGGTTAGCTTTTGCAAAATCTGGCACAAACCTACCTTTTTCTTAACACCCTTTGCGGATGATTGGTCCAGGATCCTGTCACCTCTGCGTCCACTGAAGCCACCATAATTACTTCTGACCCTTCCAGGTCCACCACAATCTTCTGTAGCTTTTGAGGAACCACTGATGTAACTCTTGCTCATGCACAGGAGCTATATTGCTTAATGAATCTGAGGTCTATTACTGGTACTGCCAAGAAAAGAACCGGATTCTACACTGCATGGTACATGCACTGTCCAGAGTAACCAAAGAACCAAAAGCCACCAGAAGCCCAGAAAAGGTTTTTTGGCAAAAGAGACCTGTTTCCTATTCCAAAAACCTTTACTTCCAGGTGAGTTTACTTTATTTCAAATGGGGCATTCAAAAAGGTTTGTAATAAATATATATTAGCTAATTCTGTATTTTGTCTTGTGTTGTTTGGGTTGTAATCTGTTGCATCTGTTCAAGTCTTAGACCTGTTTTTAAAAATTACTTTTTTTACTTGGGGAAATGCCAGAAACCTCCCAGGTTTAGAAGCCACTTTACAAAATTTTACTATCTTACTGTTGTTTATGAGCAATAAAATCACTCTTGGCATTAAATGTTATCATACCCTAACTTTTTTAAATACATTTTGAAGACTGAATATAACTTTTGAATTTACAACACCCATAGCATTAAAGGTGGTATAATATGATCTTTTCTTTTTCTTTGAGGAAAGCTCATTTGACAACTTTTCTGTCTCTTTTAATCTCTTTCTCTGGTTTCATCAACTCAATCAGTCTTTCATATTTGTTTTCTTTTTAATTTCCTTTCGCCATGTTTTTACACCACTCGTTGGGTTCTATTTTTAAATCTTTTCCCACAAGATTGACCCAACATTTATTCAAAAGTTACACATGTTTCAAAATAGATAAACATTTATTTATAAAACTTTTTATTTGGATTTCTTTTAAATGCCTGAAAAATAAGTGAAATTTTGAGGCCAAATAGAGCAGTCAGGAAAATAATCTGTTTTGCTGGCCTTTATAAATAAACAGAGGAAGCAGCTCCTGGTGACTTATATATTGCATTATACAGTGACATCCTCATAAGGTATCACTCGGGGGAGTATCTGTGACCTTAAAATATTATCTTTCATGGGGTAGGCTCTAAGGATCACTCATGTGTAAACTAATTCAAATCCTATGGCACATGTATGGATTAAATACTTTTTACTCTACTTAAACTGGAAGCATCCCTTGGGTATAACAGCACGGAGTCACTGGCAGGTCACTGCTGCACATCAGGACAAATGAGAGCTGTTCAGGCTCCTGCTAAATAATGGCGATCCTCCAGAGAGGAGGCAGAATTGTCTGAGCTGCAGAGATACAGTAGAGGGGAGAACTGTGATCACAAGAAAGTACCAATTACCAGTCTAATCCCTTCGTAAAAGGAACCAGAATGGGAACCTGGGGACCGCCTATAGGAACTACTGCAGAATAGTTTCTCTCTTCCTGCACAATGCAAATTATAAATAGGAGTGGATAGAAAGAGCTTTGTATGTGCAAAGAGCCCTGAATTTGTAAAGGAAACCGGTGTAAGATGGTTTAGCTTAACTTTTACAGAAAGGTAACAACTAACTCCAGCAGATTTGCTTTTTTAATACTTCAGAGAGAATGGGGAAGCATTCAAATTTTTGTTGGCTTTTACTTGTGTCTCCATTTGGGAGATTTCCCCCACACTTCCTCCGCCAGTGAGAGAGGAGTAATTTTTATTGATACAGGAAGGCACTGACAGTATATTGAAGTTCTGAGATTGGTCTTGATGTTGGCTTTTGGTGTTACCTTCATATCAATGGATATTTAGAACCAACAATTCTTTTGTTTATTGAAAGTGTTGCGTTTATTTGATTGCTTCATGCGAATTTTGAGTTCCGGGGCCCCTTGCGGACATGCTCACTGTTTGGTTAGTATACATTTAGCCTCCAGTATTACCATAGGGTAAGGAGATTGCCTTTGATGTTGGCTCTGGGGCCATATCCTAATAAATGGATATGTGGAACTAAAAAAACTGATTTTTTTTGGAGGTGTTAGGTTAAACCAGATTTACCTGCCAGCTGCCAGGAATAAATAATGTTCCGTGTACATGGAGGAGATATGCCATTTTAGACTGCCAAGTCAAGATGGAAGAAGATTCCAAACTCTGGAGAGCACCGTGTGAGGATGCTTTACCAGCAAAAAAGAGAGAACGGGTGATTTTATTTTTAATAGTGCAATCAGTCAGGTAAGTTCATTTTTTTGCAGAAGGGGCATCGTATGTTCCTATGTCATATATCCCAGGAGGCTTTAGGCTTTTTCTTTTGCTCGTGTCCATTCTCGGGCATGCGCAGAAGGGGCTTTTCCAAAAATTAAAAAAAAGTGCCGATCAGCAGATCTATTTTTACATTTAAAGAAGGAAACGTCGCTCGATCTTTGTACCTGCACAGTGTGAGATTGGGTGATCTAACAGAAACTGGAAGACGAAGGAAGAAGATAGGGAGCCTAGCAGTTCCTCCATATTGGGAGGAAGAAAGAACCCAGGACAACATGGGACTGAATCAAAGGCAGCTGAGGAGGGATCAAGGGCTCTGTGGAAGTAAAAGTTTCTGTTGTTTTTTGGTGTAGTTTGTTAATTTAGCTGTTTAAGGGCATGATTAGATCATATGGAAATTTTAGCAGGGGTACCCCGAGACCTAATAAGTATTTCAAGGGCTTCACCTTGGTAAAAAGGCTGATCCAGTAATTCATGTCTTGCTCATAATGGAATTAGCTACATTTCTTACTTTTGAGTTGTTACAATGTTACAATATTATCTACATTATATATTCATTGTAATACATTAAAGTTTACCTTGACTGTCTTTGTGCAAATTTGTTTTTTATTTTCTTTTTAGCTTCCATTGCCTTAATGTTTCACCATCCTAAATATATTTCTTTTGGCATATTTCATAATTTAAAACAATTGGTTTTATAATTTATTTGGAATATGAATTTAGGATTAAGCTAAAGGAATTCAACCTTGTTAGTAATGCAGACCTTGCACAGCTAAATGTTTTTTTTTTGTAATATTATCTCTATGTAGCACCATGCTTTCCAAGAGATATGAACCTAAATTACTTTAATGCTTTTCTAATGTGCACATAAATTTTATCCTGAAGTTATTTATTTTTGACAAAAATGATAGAAAAAATGTTACTAAATAATGAGAAACAAATTAATTTTCTGTAGTCAGAGTTGACTTGGTTGATGTCAAGTCAGGTTTATTAGTAATTTGTTTCATTCATGGAGAAGGGGTGCATTTTAAAGCTGAACTCCAGACAGACATAAAACAGAGACAAAATAATGCAGCATGTTATCATTAATACATTATTAAAAGGATTGTGTATTTGCAAGTAGAGTAAGAACCTACATTGGACCTTCATATCAACAGGGTGATAGGCACGTGAGCAATAATTATAGTAATCGGTCACCAAAAAGTTTCTGGATTGTAGGGAAAATGACTACTAAAATTCACTTGAATGCTCATGTAAATTTTTCCCGCTTTAAAGCCCGTCTCTGGGCAAATAGTGTGCCTTCAATTATTCACATTAAAAACCCTCTAACACCTTTGCTTACTTAGGTAGTATGTTGACGTTTCCCTGGTGGCCCTGGCAGAATGGAGACTAGTGATCCATCACTGCAATCTTTGCCTGACAATAACTGGTCACCCAAGGTGGCATCATCCTGCTGTTGTCTTCTAAAGCCATAGGTGACCCAACCACTGGACAACATTGTGAAGTATCCATGGAAGAGATTGATTATTTTACTATAAACACCTCCACTACACTATTAGATTTATTGTTTTCATTGCCAAACACTCTTCTTTAAGATTTCACCACAGGGATAATTAGGATTACAATAAACACCATTTTGGAAAGGGGGTCGTTGCTTCAGATATTACATAGCCATACAATAGCCAATAGTTGCTTAACCAGGTAACCCATTTATACTATCCTGATAATTAATATTCAGCTGTCACAACTAAATCAACCAGCCTAATAGAACACTGCTTCATTCAGCCCGCCCCAACAGTTAAACGTAAATTGAGTTAGCACTGCTAACAACCAGCATCCAATGTAAGTGGTTGCTGCTGATTACTATAACAACAGGCAGAGCTGTGTTATTACTGAAAATGGTGGGGAGCACTTAAAAAATTTGGTTGATAGGGAGTGCAATTTGCTTTTTTAACTCAAATCTGAGCTATTCTGATCATAGATCCCAACCAGCGTTTTATACTCCCTGAGCTCAAATTCCAAGTTTAAATCCCAAACTGAAAATCCAGACTTAGCCAATCCAGCCAATGGATTTTATTAACAGTCACCAGCCAATGGCTGGATTGGCCAAAGCAGTAAATAAATGATCTCTAATCTAGACCATTAAAACCTTTTTTTAAGATGTATGAATTCCAATGAATTTGTGATTTCGGTTACATTTCTCAAACAATCCGACCAGATTTAATCCAACACAGAATTTTTCCTTCTCACTCTTTTTCTTAATGCGCCTGTGATTTTCTCATTTTAACTGCTTTACTTCCTTGCTGTACATATTCACTTTTCCTTACGTCGTGTGAATGCTAGGACATACCAGAGCATGTGACCCACTCCCCTTGCACCCAGTATGCAGGAAAGTTTGTATAGTTTTACCAACTTTTACCATTTTTTAATACTAAGCAGAAATTGAGAGACATATTTTACCACAAAACCGAGGAGAACCAATGGAGCAATTTAAAACCCCTTTTTTTCTCTTAGAGTGTGTACAACGTCTATAAATAATTCCCTAATCTGACAGCAGTGAGTACCTACGAATATCTGTGTCAGCTGCTGTGATATTCCACAATCATCCAGCTCTTGGCACTGGGTAAAAGTGCCTCTGGCTCCCTGCAATATCTCACATATTTGTTGGAAACATTTGAAAACTGAGCTGCTGCCATCTTTACCATTTGTTAAAAATGAAAAAAAAAATGTCAAGAGAGCAGCGGCGGTTTACGGTGAATGTCATGCGCAGCCATCATGCCAGCTGGAGTCACATCTGGCAGCAAAAGGATTCCAAATCAATGAAAATGAATAATGATGGAAGGGAAACGAGCTTCCTGTGGTGAGGGATGCTGGGAATATTGCTGTTTAGAGTTAATTATAATCCTGTATGCATCCATCTGACTGTACAACTATATGTTGCTGTGGGTGTAGTGAATTTTTCATCCATATTTCTGGTTTCATAAGGGTTTGGTATAAAATTTAAAATAAGGCTTCCTGAATATTAGAGAAGCAGTTGCCAATCAAATTTCTTGATTGAGTTTACTAGTGAATAAAATATGAGACCTCATTGATTCTTGTGGGCACCTACCCAACTCCGTCTCTCTGCTCCATGTTTATACATCAGCATAGCATAGAGCATAGAGCATAGAGAATTCTCCAGTCGAGAGACTGACTGGTCATTAGTTGCCACCAGCAGGCCCACTTAATTAGTTAAATGGAATATTGCCAAAAATGGGGAAAGAGCTAAAATGGTGAAAGAGAAGATCAAAGGAGGTGCAAAATTTATGCAAGAAAACCACTGGTAGTGCCTGGAATACTGGGGGGTTCAGCAGACTGGGGTCTAGTGGTTTTCCACTCATATTTCTACTTTATTGACATTCCTAATTTTTGCCTGTGTATTATTGTAACTGCCTTTGAAACCTTTACGTCATCACAATTGTCTATATGTTGAGTAGACATGTCACTGTTGTCAATTTGCTGCCAATGTATCGTCACAGTTGCACATTTATTGACCAGGAGTGGCATAATATCCTATGCGTTATTCTATATAATGATTGCCAGTTTGTAACACAAGTATTTTCATGACTGCCCATTTATTGCCTTGTAAACCCAAACTGCTTATTCGTTGCTCACATACTAATTACCAGAATTGTTGCCCACCCAACTATTACCATGATGGCCAACAGGTTGGCTGTGTACCACTATTGCACATAAATTGCAACATATCAATGTTGTGGTGCTGTTTGTGTGACCAGGGCAAAACTAATTTCTTTTGGGTCCTTATTACTAGTGTTGGTCGAATATCTCACTATTCGATTCGACAGCTATTCGATCGAATAGTGAGACATTCCATGGGTGAAACAATGCCGAATTTGAACACCATTGAAGTCAAATCAGATTTCTTTTGCAGCCCTTTACTAGTTGTATGTGTTCTTGGACAGAGTTTCTCTATCCAAGAATACAGGACACTACAGGTGAAAAGTCCCCATTCATCACCTATAGTGCCCAAAGATTGTTGTGGAACTGCAGAGGTAACCTGCAGTTCAGTTTCCAGAAAACCTCTGCAGTCCCACTACGATCTCCGGGCACTACAGTTCCGGGTCCGGTCTATCCGACTTAGAACAGCCATATTCAGGTTGAATATAAGAACAACCCAAATTTGATCACCAACACTACTTATTACCATAATTCAAACACCCCACTCCTGAAAATCTGTCTTCTGGAAATGCCAATATTTTGATCATACATTACTTGGGGACCATAAATTTCAATATAAAGACCCCTTCTCCATCCATGAAATAACCCCACCCTCACAGACGTGTCCAAGTTTTTTTTTTTCAAACAAGTTTATTGAGTAATAAAAGGAAGGGTTAAAAATAGAACCGTGATGAAGTCCAATTTACAAAATAGAAATACCTTATACAAAAATAAATAAGTGATACATCAGACATGTACAGTAGGTAAAGAAAATACAGAAATCCTCAAGCAATTAACACAGGAAATTGAGTGATGGTATATGTAGTGTAGAATTCAATAATATCAAGACTTAATTAATAGGGGATACTGCTGGTAAAGTGCAGAAAGTGTGGGGAAATGGGCAAGGATAGGTTGGAATGGGAGAATGGGTGGGATAAAAGGAGGGTCAGGTAGGAATTAAGGTGACAAGGCAGTAAAAGGCATCATAGGGTGACACGGTTATAGAGACTACAGCTCGAGGTCATGGGATCGAGGATGGGCAGGTATTGATCCATGGTGACCAAAAAAAAAAAGATAATATTAGCCATGCACATTTTGTAATTTCCCTGAAGTGGCCATCATTTTTAACATCTCTTTTTTTTCAACTTTATTTTAGAATCCCGGAGTATAACTTGTTAGACCTTTATTAATATACAGATTCTATTAGTGTTGGTATAGAAAAATCCATCTTCACCCCATTAATGTCAGTTTGATAAATTACCTATCGTTTGGCAAGTGTAACTGCAGCTACCATTTGTTTCAATGAAATCATTTATAAAATCTGTCATTGAGTTTGGCATTCCTAATATATACAAGAGGTCATTTCACACCTTAGGGGGTAAATCCAGGTGATGTTTTAGTTATAGGGCAGGTCTGTGGGACTAAGTCAGCCCCTGGTTTACTCCAGCTATTTGCTTACTCTGCCAAATTTCCCAGCTCTCTTCCTGACTACCTGGGAATTTTGGTTGTACCCATCCTACTATATGCCAGCTTATTGGGTGGTTTTGCCTAATCAGTAGCCTAGAGCTTGCATTGTAATATTATAACATTTGTATTTGGAGGTTAAAGTTGCTGGGAGATATAAATTGTGAACCTGTTTGCAGATCTTAGGTGCAATTTAAAGTGTCTTTTAAAAAAGTCCATCCTTATATCACTTCGTTCCCTAATACCTCTGGCAAGTTTTGACTTTGCGAGTGCTTTATACAAATCTAAAATAACTTTGCATCAGTTGTCTATTCATCATTAATTTATATTTATCTATTTATGCCCCCTTTTTATACATCATAAGGTTTTATTTGCTTTTGCAGCCACCTGCTGGGCACAAAGTGCTGCTGCTTGCTTAATGTTACCTTTCATTGCCAGGGACATGATTAGCTCACTTTACCCCACTGATATTCCATGTAAGGGATTGTCCCAATCTTGTGTATTTTAGTTTTACATTTCACTCTATAAAAAAGGTCATTTATTCATGTGAAACCTTTAAGAATTGATTCACACTATGTCAAAAAAATCCTTCCGTAAATAATCGATTTTGTCAGTTTGCTAATTCAGTGAAAAAGGTTTTCTAAATAGGATACTCCAAATGCTGGCCCTCTGCAGACATACACATGGGAAGAAGGAATAGAAAGAAATAACGACATGAAGGCTAATGGAAATGTTTGACATATTATTAATAAACTTGGAAGGAGTATATCTTAAGTTTTTAAATTTTTCCCCCATTGCAATGCACAGACTACAAGAGATTAATGCTGCTTCTGTTGAGCTTAACTTTACTCTGTGGCTTTGATACCAAGTCTTAGCCATGCTGAGTTAAAGGAATAGATAATTCAAATTGGTTTCAAGTGGATGATATACCCGATATTTTTGGATGTCCTACAATTTTCCTGAGGAAGCAAAATCTGCGAAACGCATTGAAATGCAAGTGGCACTAATTTGATACAGTTTTATGTACTCATCCAATTGTTTCACAAAATGTGTTGTACAATTAATGTATTTTAATGTCAAATAAATGAAGGCTTTAACAGTGATATGATGTTTAAAGAAATTGGTTTATAAAGTGGTACCCGAAAAGTCCAGTAAAAATTTTTTGATTAGATAAATATAGGATACCCCTTTACCCAACAATATTAACTATCCTTACACTTTCTGTACTTAATGCCTCATCCTTCAGAGCTGTCATAAATACTGGTACTTCCAGGTAAGGGGGAACATGCAACATTCTCCCCTTTCTCCCAGGATGAAGTGTTCAGACCTATACAGTAATAACCCTGTAAGCAAAATTAGCAGCCCTTTGGCTGAGGTTATTTCTGGAATTGTAATTGGGTCCAAGTTTTGGGCTACCATAAAATTAAAGATTCACATTTTCTGAGATTTAAGAATAGAAACGTTTTTACTTTATTTATTTTTTTCCAAATTGCTAGTAAATAGCAAATGACTTTAAAGAAATCCATTGCAGGTTTTCTGGATCACCCAGCTTCACTGATGAAAGTGTATCCTCTCCAGCCTTGAAGAGCTTTAATAAATCAGGTCTATTCTGTCCTCCTGCCCACTATGCCGCTTTAGTAATTATTGTTAATGTTAAAACTAAAATGTGGAAGAAACATTAGTCCGGTAGACCACCGAGGCCATTCACTTGACTACATGTTTCTGCGGTTAGTTACTTAACTCTGCTATAGGGAATGACCGGAAATCAGAATGGTTGATACTTTTCCTTCAGCAGTCATTGAAACTGTAGATTGTGCCCAAATGTGCCATGTCTTGTTACGTGACTTGTCTGTGGATTCCAGAGCTGTGTCTTTCATATTAGATATGTATTCTTTGATTATATTTTTATGTCCTGTTTGATTATGTAGTGTATATATAGTCACAACTTTCAGATATGATCAGTAGGGGTTGGGGATTAAAACAAAGTTTTATTAATGTGCCAAGGTTGAGTAATACACTCATTCTTTTTGGTCTGTCAACCACTGGTACTTAAAGAGAGGCAAATCTAAGTTTATTTGTAAAACATTAAATTTATTTGTTATATTGTTAAATCTAAGTCCTCTTACTGTACTTTCTGTTGTGTTCAAATTCAAGATGAAAAAGAAAATCTGCTGAATGGGACACATATAGAAATAAGATATAGGTAGTCCCCGGGTTACATCCGAGATAGGGACTGTAGGTTTGTTCTTAATTTGTATGTAAATGGGAACAGGTACATTATCCTAATGAATGCAATTAGGACAGATGTTTGTCTCAACATATTATTAGGCAGTATGGTGTCAGTTACTGTAAAAAATCCTCACTGTGAGTTATTCAAAACAAAAAAATTTATGGAGCCTAGACATTCATTAACTTCTGGAGCAAGCTGTGCTTTGATATGCAAAAAGAAAAAACTGCAGAGTTTCTCTTGGTCATTAAAGAGTTACAGAAGGCTGCAAAAAGAGCTCACCCCCATAAGATCACCCACAACCTCAGATGTGTTTAGCAAAAGATTTCTTCTGCAAGTCATGCAAACCGCCCCTTCCCCCTCCAAGCCTCTGTTATGCACATGAGCGAGCAGGGAAGCCCCGTTCGTATCTAGGAGGCGTCCATATGTTGGATGTCTGTATCCCGAGAACTACCTGTACTGTCAATTTTACCATTGCTTCCTAATATACTTTCAAGAGGTGTGGAGAGGAGAGGAAAATGTGCCTATAATAAATGCAGGCTAAGTAAAAAGCTAATCACCAGTATTGTCCACTGATTCCAAGCCGATAACTTACCCTACCTTCTTCTGCACCGTCTCTCTGTGTGTAAGTAGTTATCTTGGCAGAGGCCAGACATTGCTTCTACATGTTACATTCATTCTGACTCTTTGTAGACACTTCACCAGTTCTAGTAGAGCTAATAAAGAGGTCTGGAAATCTACAAAACATCAACATTACAATAAAAAGTTAATTTGAATGTATCTAACTCCTACTAGCTATACAATAAGCCTGATTTATTAAAGCTCCCAAAGACTGGAGACGATAGACTATAATGGAAGAAGCTGGATCTGGTCAAAGATTAAAAATACAGTATATACCAACAGCAAATTATTTTTAAGAAATCCATTCCATTTTTGCTTGATCACCCCAATTCCCCCATGATAGTATGTCTTCTCTAGTTTTAGAGAGCTTTAATAAATCAAGCCCAATAGGCCGGATAAATGAGAACCTTCAGAAATACTACTATATGTTTATTTTTAAATAAGTAAAACCATTCAGAATCACTTCAAATGATACACGTGTCCATGTTTTTATTACTAATGTATGTACAATAAATTCTCAACAAGTAGTAAAATCACTTAAAGGAATCCCCCAATCACCTTTGCAGCTTTAGGCATTGTGGAGAAATTCATCTTCAATGTTAACATCACAAACACTAAAATCCTAGTTTGTTTGCTATTACTGTCTAACCTTATCAGCTTGTCAGCTTTAAATGTAAGCAAAGTGTTTCTACTGTGCTGAAACATTACATGATTCTTGTGATCGTTAAAGATCTTTGAAAATCATTTGAATCAGGATACAAGAAGCTAGAGAGGTTAGTAATTACTTTTTTTTATGACGTTTTATTCTTCTTTTACTGCTTGTTAAGAATACTTTAATATCCAATGACTGGCCACAGGTACACTTTAAAGCAGTATGATGATCATTAAAAAAGAAATTGGAGTTTTTATTACACTTTTAGTTCACTATATTATCACATTTTTTCTTTTTGTTTTGAATTCTGTTTTATTATGATGGGATATCCTAATATTGTATCGCCAGCTATAAAGACTCTTCATATATACTGTATATGACTGCCATATGTTGTACCGTATAACTCCTATTGTGCCGGTTGTGGCAACACATCTCCAGGTACACAGAAATCCTCAACAAATTATGGAAATGTATCCTTTAGCTCCTTTGTCAAAATGTGACAGACTTTATAAAACACACTGTGCTTGCTATAACCTTTACAGAAAATAGCTATTATTTTTCATGTTAATGCATTCCTTAGATGAAGACATGTTTTCCCCAAATGACATTGATTTTTAGAATGACGATAATTCTGTATTAAACCTCTGAGACTGAAGCAGCCGTGTAATCTTTATTAGGCCTTGTAATTTATTTACTGACCTTTGTCAAGTCAATTGGCGCACAAGCACCAAGGTCAGCCTGTATCAATTAATACAAGGGCTCTTAGTCCCAGCGATGGCTGCTGTATTCATAGCCGTGACTCTTACTCCGTACAAAGGATATGCAGTGTCTTACGCAGGTAAAGTACTTTTGAAATAGAGGTGAAGACCCAGAAGTCTGGTTATTAAAGAACAAACTAAACTGCCAGACAGTAAAGCCCGTGATAAAAGTTTTCACTAAACAGGGCAAAGGGGGATGTCGGGACAGGCTTCATAAAACAGGGCAAAGTTACTCTCTGGTGAGCAGCTGCCTGGAGAACTAGAGAAGATGTTGGTTGTAAACAGGGGATCTGCTGAGTTCCAAATTTTTCCCCACATTGGCATTCATGAACTTGTTCTTCATTTAGGCAAAATGTTGAGAAAATTGTTTTTATGCACATACTGTGAAGTGATATAACACTTAAAATAGGCCATTATTATACATGAAGCTGAAAAGTTTTGTTTCTCCCTAAACTTATACTATGTGGAGTTTCGATAGTTGCAAAAACTTCTGATTTCTTGTGGAAAACTAAACTTTAGAGGTTTTGTTTCTTATAATAGACGTTTAGAAGTTAAGGTGTGTTAAAAACCACTACTGTATATAAACCCTGCAAAATTATTGCTTATCAGACTACTCTGCTTGAGATACTGCAACTGTATTCTCTGTATTGTATTCTCCTTGCGCAAGAAAAATACCAGAAGCCTTTCAGCTTCTTTTCCATAATCAACTGACTGAGAGAAGTTATTTTTCCCACAACACAAAACTATTCCTTTCTATTACTAACTAAACCTTTTTTGTTTTATTTACAAAATGTTACTTTGTAATTCATTGATATTAGTAGCAGATAGAAATGAATGCCAAGTCTCCAGTTCAATGTACTTTGAGGTCTCCTCAGGAGCCGAGCCAGATGGTGCCAAATTGAGATTCCTATTGGTGGATCCTGCTGCTCGCTTCCTGACTCATACACAGAGGAAAATAAAATCACAGGAACAAAAGTCCCCATTGGAAGATTTCTCTATTTCTTTTACAGTGGCAACTCAAACTTTTGTGGTGACCTTAGTGATTAGGACCAATGGACAAAACTAACAGGACACTATCAGCCATAAAAACCTGACAATGGTTCCAACCCACACAACTCCAACCTAATCACCAAAAAAATGTGTTGTTAGTTACTCAATAACTGTTAATTTGAGGCAAACTTAGCAATCAGCTGCACTTAGCAATCACTTCAGCTGTGCTGAATCAGCCATAAAGTGACCTATAACAGCAGTCGGCAACTGGTGGTCTGCGACAAAATAAGGGTGGTCCGCGTTTTTGGTCAGTGTGCCCCCCAGCAGGGTCCCCGTTATGGACGCAATACGCCCACAATCCCATTGTAGGCTCAAACCTGCTTACTAAACATCCTGGGTGTGCCCCCCAGTGGAGACCCCTGCTGATTGTGTCCCCCTTATGGACACAACCTGCCCACTCTTCCATCGATGGATCAGACCTGCTAGCTAAACATCCTGGGTGGACAGTAGCGCAGGGTTGTGGATGCAACTTTTGTTGCGTCCACAGCCCTGAGCTACTGTCCCCCCAGAATGTTTTGCAAGCAGGTCTGAGCCTGCGATGGGAGAGTGTGCGGGTTCTGGCATCATGACGTCTACTCTGGGGGAAGTTTCTTCCCCTTTGAGTGACACATGGCTCCCTGCAAATGAGCGGTTCATATTCCATGGATTTAGTGGTCCGTGAGGTCCGAAAGGTTGGCGACCACTGACCTGTAAGATGTCCAAATGCCTGTAGGGTATCCAATGTACCCAATCTCTACCCTAAAGGCAGCTTCACACCTGTGGAAGAGACAAGGGATCTCATGTATATTATGAAAAGGGCATGATAAGGGTGGGAATTCAAACAAGACAGCCACCCTTAGGCTACCACCATGAGACTTCCACCATTAGGGATAGCCTATCAATCCCACAAGCCAATCCACATACCCTTTTTCAACTGGTAAGCAGCACAATGGATCTCAAACTTTTAATGTGACAGCTACAGCTTTTGCTAAGTGAGAGGAGCGAGAGTGGAGATGTAATCGTATATGCTGATCCAGTACAGCTATGTTCGTTAATGGATTAAGCCTTTCTTGACCTTTTTAACATGGAGGAACCCTTGAAATAACTTTCAGGTTTTAGGGAACTTCTGCTATAATTACTATATCCACAGGTTGAAGTACCTGGGAAGCATGGTATTCGTTGGGGAGAATGTCACCCTTACAGATAACCAAGAAGAGTAATGGTGTCAGTTAAACTGACCTGTGAATCAAAAATTGCTCTTTGCTACAGAAACCACTTGGAATCTCTGAAAGAACTCTGAGTTCCACAGAACCCTGGTTAAGAAACACAGGATCTGAGGTATGATGATTGTGATGATTGAGGTACATATTGTTTATTCAGTATATGTCTTTCTGAAAGGACGAGTTTAAAAGTTATATCAAGTACTGGTGGCATGTAGAATAGAGTGGAAAAATAAAGAAACAGCACAGAAGATGTCCTGGAGGATAAGATATGGCAAAAAATGATGAAAAAATGGTCAAAACTATAAATGGAATTAATCAATGGAATTCTCATCTCAAGGGTAAACCCAATATAGATCCAAAAAAGCATATAGGTATAAGTGAGAGGTACACAAGTGAGATGTTACTGGCATCTTCAGGGGAGTTTTAACTGAAAAATGTACCTTGTAAAGCAAGGATCACTCGCCACCTTTGTGGCTACCATGAAGCCCACAGTTCCTAGTATAACCTCAGTCTTTCAGGTTAAATGATGCTGGGTGTCTTTCATCCTAAAAGACTGAGAACATCTTTTGGTGAAAAACTTTCTGCAAAGGACGGGTTCAAATTGAAAGTAAGTTTTGCCTGAACTGCTTTTATTGTTCTGTAAACAAAGATTTGGGCTTTAACAAAGAAAACCAATTAGTGTCCACATCAGACAAAGTAGCACACTGACCTTTTAAAGGGATCGACAAAATCCAGAATTTACATCCATCAATTTTTAGGTCACAGGATGAACTCTTTTTCTTGCAAGTTCCTTTTTTTATGGAGGCTCTTTGCCTTGATTACTAGAGACTAACAAGTGATATTACTACTTAATAGTGTGTAACTAAAAGTCCTGTGATGCAGGAAAGCACTGACATCTAAAGTATGAAGGTGGAAGAAAAGAGCAGAGAAGTCACTTTTTAATGAGAGATTATCATCCAATAAATGATGATGTTTTAGGCAGCCATTCTGGAGCTAATTGTCTTCTATAGCTATACAGATCAAAACTTACAATAAAGCAAGGAATGCTCATGTGTAAAATATAGATTTAATGGCAGCGCATTGTGTTTGCAGCATAAAATTGCTGACCTTTGCTGAAATTAAATGTTGAAAGAAGTTAATGGTCAAAATAGTTGAAGTTCATGTTCATAGTGACAGGGTCAGTCTGTTTTACGACCACGTGTAAAACGAATTATAATTAACATAACTGTTCTTTGTAAAATTGCTGCTCACCAACTTAGAAAAGTCTAAACGTTCAGTTTTGTTTCGAATGTAAAAATTATAGTTTTGTTACTTTATATTTAATTTTCTAATTGTAGCAGAAAGAAATTGTTGACAAATCTCCAGCGCTATGTACTTTAGGGTCACCTTGGGGGCAGAACCAGATGATCCCAGAGTGAACTTTCTATTGGTGGACCAGCTGCCTCTCGGCTAGACAGTACACTACTACGTGGAGCTTGTGGATCAGTGCAAGATGTGAACATTTGCCCTGTGGAGAGAAAAACGGTGGTTCCTCTGTCAAGAGTAAGGAATTTTAATTCTTGATCTAAACCTAACATGTTACTAAACTGTAATCCTTGACCTAAAATGACCGTTTAAAGGAAGCCTGTGCCCCCTTCATGCAACATTGTTCACACATTGCAGCCAAAATGGAGATGAGCAGATCAGGAAGGATTGGACCACACAATGACCATGGGATAATTAGTTTATTTCTGCACACTGGTGGAAAGCCATGCACATACAGCAGGAGCATTAACAGTTGCCTGTGGCTGGACCAGCATTAGAACCACTTTAATTCAAGGTAAATGTTCCATAATTCCAAATCCTGAGTCCCCAATCTTAAATATTTGAGAACAGCCATGCTTTGGCTAGTAGGATTAAATAGAGCATGCACAGTATATTTGAGGATGTGCACAGTGGCTTCAACGTTTTTAAAAGTAACATTATTGTCTTGTGGGTGATATTTCATTGGTTTTCTTACAGGTAACCTCTAAAACTGTGGATTGGGGATGTGGTCTCCGGAAAGCATTAGCATATGTGTAACTACACCTTTGCCGCAGTTACATTTTATTATTATCTATGCAATGTGTTAAGCTGTGAATATAAGAGACAAAAATACACATGTTCAACTGTAAATTTCTCACAGCTATGAATACCATCTGGCTTCAATTATTTAAATTATTCGTACACATTCTATGTAAAGAACAAAGTAAAATAAAAACCATGAAAAAGACCAGCAGGACTTAAAAATATATTAATAAATTTAATAAATTTACTAAAATATAACTATAATTGGCAGCAGGACTTTTTATAAATTTACAAAATTGTAACTTTAATGGCCCTAAAATTCCATAATTCCCACCCAGTGATTTTAGAAAATAAATAACTAAAAAGCTTTACACATTTTAAGCACAAAATGTGGATATTTTAGATTTTCCCAATTTGGAAACTCCGGTTTCCCAACAAACTTTAACTTTCTCCCTCATTCCCTATATCCTTAACCCTCCCCAAAGCCGAAAAACTCTACACATTTTGGTCGGGACTTTTGGCCAGTGCAATTATGCCCTAGATTTATGATCTAGGAAGACCTCTCCCAGTAGGAAGCAGGCAGACCTTCATGGACCATGTGTCAATAATTTCATAAGTTTTCCCAACCACCTTCAACTTTCTGCCCTTCATATTTTTATCCCCTCCACCCCCATACCCAAACCTGAAAACCCTATCCTTTTTTACTGAAGCCAGTCCAATGATGCCCCGCAAGTCTTGTTCTTTTTCCTCACATGAAGTAGAAGGCATGGACTTTGGGGCATTAATATCCATGAGCAGGAACCCCCAATCTAATGCCGTAATCTTCACCTATAGCAAGCCCCCGCTCAGCCTCAGTGGCTAGAAATAGGCAGCAACAGTAAATCGACAAACACAACAGCAGCAAGTCAACCCAGCTTAATGCTACAACAGGCGACTGTGTATAAAGTCAAATCAGCCAATTGCAGGGCATTATGGAGCCAGGGACTAATCTGCTCCTAAAATCCCCTTCAGCTGTGCACGGCCTCAGAGTATGTGCTGGGGTTGCCGAGACGCTACATCTCAGGCTGCACAGCTAAAGGGAAGCAAGAGATGCACCTATTTACTTGTGTTTCTTGCTGCTGCAAGTGACACCCTAGGACAGAATGAACACATGTGATACTGCAGTGGCACAGAGCATGGGATCTCCGGCCAGGTAAGAGTCTCCTAACACCAACCAGATAGATATTTAGGTTTTGGTTGGATGCCATTTAGGTCTATTATCCCAGTGTTTTGTATTTCTCAGGCACACCAACAGTGACATCTTCCTGCCATAGTAGAAGGTTATAAACTAATTCTACAACTACAGGTATCTCACCTGGTGACAGTGTAACAAAGCACCAGCAGTTATAGCCCTGTTAAATATTGTTCTTCAGATAGCAGCCGTCTAAATGAATCACCCACATCTGTAGCTGCAGCATTGACACTAATAAGCATCGATCACAGCAGTAATGAAGAGGAAGTCAGAAGAAAACTGCTAATAAAAAGGTAATTGGCCAAAACAACATAAATTACTTGCAGTACAGCATGAACGTCGTTAAAACAGGGGCAGCGAAGAGAACATTAAAGAATATACGATGGTGGAATGGCACTGAGTGTTCAGATACCAGAGGTTATGGATTTTATTGTATTAAAGTGCAGCAATAAACAGATGTTTGAAGTCATAACGTAGGTGTGAGGATGGTTTACAGATATTGACTGTTATAAAGCTGTTTATTGCTTTCTGACATATTTCTGTGTGTCTCAGATTGCTCCAAGAATAAGTCAATTCAACAAGCTGGCAGGCAGGAGTAACAGACACTTTGATATAACAATGGTGCCTAATGACAATCCGTCAAGTAGGGCCTAGAATCGGATATATTTTTTCATGATAAGAGCATCTATACTGAAAAATGTATAAGGTATTTAGAGCCAAAATGTCCTGAATTTCCTAAACATCTTTGTTAAGTGATCGATCAGGGAAAAAATCTACTCTCTGGACTGGAAGGTTGGCTTTAAAGTGGAACTATACTAAACACAAAATAAAATTAAAGAAACTCTTTATTGCAGAATAAACAAGCAATGCGCCCCTTCTGCAATAAACCAAACTTGCACTCTTATGCACATAGGATTTATATCTAGCCTGGCTAATTAAAATGGCCAAATATCTGGAAACCAAGTAAAGGACAGGATAAAAATGCTGGCACCAAGTAAGAACAGTTGAGTGCACTTAACTGAATTGCAAACAAGCAGATAACTTTATTTCTTGCAGAATGAAGGGATGTCTCCTGCCCCTTTCTGCAATAAAGAACCCACCTAACTGCATTTTTTTAAATATACCCTTACAAGAAAAAAGCATCCCAAAAAGTTGCCCTGCAAAAGAGGAGCAAATACTTTTAATACAAAGGTATGGCTTATTTGAAGGTTAATGATAAAAAAGTCTGTAATTAAGAATATTAGAAGAAAGAAAAGAAAATTCACCATACCCCTTCAGGTGTCCAAGGCTTTCCATAACGTTGGAATTCTATTCAACGATCCATGATAGACAAAAGTTTAGGGAAAACTTTTCTGCCTATTGTTCCTACACGGTCAAATGATTTGTATTTTTCTGACATGGGTATATTTGCAATCTGTATTTCTCATGTGCCCTAAGATTTTTATTATTCACAATTTTTCTGTGCTGTTACTGTGACAAGGCTGCACACACTATGCCTCCTTTCCATGTGGGTACAAAGTGCTACTTTTTATGAACAAAGCCTATTATTTTAAAATTCAATATAGCATTCATTATGTTGTACAGGGACCCATGGTTTCTAAAACCCACCAATCACCATGTCAAGCCACCGTGCAGGCTCAATTATACTTGCAACTAGTTGGCCTCAGAAGGCATTGCAGAAGTCTTTCTACAAAATACAAATTTACTATACAAAGCAATGTAACAAGTGACTAAGTGCTATGCATTTATAATACAGATAAGTGTTCGTATCATTTAAGTATTTGCCTTAAAATTTCTCTACAGAGAAAAGATACATTCAATTGTTCTTCAATGCATACAGAGTACGCTTTTAAAACTGAAGTTTAATCTTCTAAAATTTTATGTTTACTGGATCCTCATTCCCACTTTATCAACATGATGATAAAGTTATTATATATATGTAAGGTTTTCATTACATGCCATATTTTAGGCTCAGTGACATTGCCATTGGTCTCTGTGCTATTCTTTGCAATACAGGCAGATTTTTCTTTTAAAGAAAGTTATTGTAACATCCACATGCTAAGCCTTTAAAATTGCTTTCCATACAGAACTGTGTACTGAATGTCAGTGACTAGGTGCTGCATGGTAGAAGGTTTTGGCTCCAAGGACACATTCACATGGCACACATGGAACAGACAATTGCATTGTAATAATAAAGCACTCTAGGGGCTTTGCAATACCAATGCTTATACTTATATACATGTAAAATGTCCAGTAGTTTATAATATTTTGTAGCAAATATTATTTGCACTGTTTAGCAGGTACCGACATATCTCAAAACTTGTAAACTCAAGTCAGTAGAAGTATTACTTACCTTAACCCCAACATAGCAATTGGAACCCTTTTGCAGAGTGTTGTGAAGACTCTGCACAAGAACAAAAAGGTAACAATAAAATGTCAGCTAGAATTGTCTTTAAGAAGTCTTTAAATATGCTATTTTCAAATTAAAGCGGATCTAGAGTTAATATATAGGATAGGGTGACTATTCTCTTTTCATTAATTCCTTTTTAAGATGCTAATCCCAATGTAGTAGCTAGTAAAATAGAAATGACAGAGGAAGCTGGAGTTTTGTTGGAAAAAAAATGTATTATACATATGCATGTTACAAAATGTAAGTAGGCACTTTGTACTTAACGTATGTCAGCTGTACACGGACTGTGTCAGCCAAAAGGTTGTTCTTATTATTTGCTCTTATTATGATGGTGTTACAGGTATAGTCTAGAAAACCGAAACAAAACAAAAAAAAAAACTTAAAATATCTTAAAATGTATATATTGTGACAGAGTGTCCCAAAAATGGCAGGGAAAGTGCATTAATGGCTCTAGGGAATAGAAAGTGTTAATTAATTAATAGGTTTTTATAAAATAAACCAGGTGCTTTAGGGCCTTGGAGCTAGCCAAGGGAGTGAAGGGATGGGTTTCTTGGCCCAACCCAAATCAGAATTTGGGTTATATTCACCTACACTCAGGTGCAGGAGCCAGGAGCAGAAGCCAGAATGTTCAGGTGCAGGAGCCAGAATGTTCCAGGCTGAGAGAGAGCCAGAGGGTTCTAGGCTGAGAGAGAGCCAGGTTGTTCCAGGCTGCGAGAGAACCAGAGGGTTCCAGGCTGAGAGAGAGCCAGAGTGTTCCAGGCTGAGAGAGAGCCAAAGGGTTCCAGGCTGAGAGAAAGCCAGAGGGTTCCAGGAAAGCCAGCGGCCAAACAGTACTATAAAACTG
>NC_092862.1:15201897-15205379 GCF_032062135.1 Pyxicephalus adspersus
ACCTTGGACTACATTATTCACATATGACTATGGTAGGGACATTAGATTGTGAGCCCCTTTGAGAGACAGTGTCACAACTATGGACTTTGTACAGCGCTGCGTAATATGATGGTGCTATATAAATACTGTGTAATAATAATACTCTATTAGGGCAAAATCTATTATAGACCTATTTATTATTTTACCTATTATTTTACCTATTATTTTGACCTATTTCATCCTAGAGGGTTGATTGGGCATTGAAAGCCAATACAACCTTGCCATAATCGCTAAGCTAGATGAACATTGAGATCTTCTTTAGTAAATTAATCCCAGTGCATTCACAGTGCCATAGCAAGCATTTATTCTTTTGGGACCCATTCACACTATTGTAATGTGGTAACACACGTTACACACTATGGTGCAATGTAGTACCATTCATTGTAAAAGGCATATAACACACTACTGTATATTTTGTTGTGCTGCATTAAAAATTGATGCACCTATAATTCTTAGCACGGTCTGGTGCATTGCAAGTTAAAGTGTGCATTAATGCAATGCACCAGACCGTGGTATCTCAGCTAACCCAAACAAGAGATCATAGCTGAACATATCACCTATAGGTGACAAATGATGTCCTTTCATACATTCCCCTCTCCGTGTCTTTTGCCTGCTCTGATTTAATAAAACCTTAAATTTACCATTGTTGGAATACTGAAATGTGACATTTATGTCTGTGATTTGCATTTAAAATGAACGGGATTTAGAATTCAGTTTATTTGCAGTAGGGATACATTGTCTGGATAAAAAATGTGTTTGTTATTTGAGCATTACTGGTTAATGTGTTAAATTCAAATGAAGGCAAACAATATTAGGCTTTACTAGATTTATTTGCACAAACTCTGCCAAGTACACAGTGTGTATTCCATTATCACTTAAAGAGACATTGTTATTTAAACAAGGCCCTATTTATTGATGCTTACCTCGCCGGTGTGCCCCCTCCACTCTCTAAATAACAGGAACCTCTGGCATGGAGGATGATGTGACCTTCCATATGTCAGTGTTGGCCAAGCACAGGGATGATCAGTCAGATTTAAAGTGGACCTAAGGTCCTGTTTCGCTTTGAAAAATGGCAATTTCTTATCTGCAGTAACTCTTCTTACCTGCCTGATTGCCACCCAGCAGTCAAATTCTGGCAATCCTGGCTTCATTTGTGCATGCAAGAAATGAAACTCCTGTGTGCCTGCGCGTCATCCTAGCTTGGCCAATTATGATGGTTGACTATGGTTGATCATTTCCAGAAAGAAAAGAAGGAAGAAGATGGTGGTGTCTTGTGACGGGGGACAGGTGATTATTGGGTTATTGGGCAAACGATAAAGCTGGTTATGAAATTGATTACAAAAAAGTCTTAGTTTTGCTCATCAATGGTCAAGCAGCCAATTGTTAGTCCCCATGAATGTGACATTACTCAGGTCATTAATGGAAATTTTAGTGCTGGCTGTGTTTAAGAATAAAGCAACATAGTAAGTTGAGTATCAATGGGTCAATAAGGCCCAGACACTGTTGGGTGGGTCAGTAGGCAAGGGCACTGTCACACTGTTCTAAATTGGCATGGTGCCTGTTTAGGCAAAATTTTCTCACTGGAAAGCCAATCAAGTGACGTAAAGGTCTAATGGGGGAGAAACCGCTTTCAGATTCACTTTTCAAGCCAGTTTTTTCTTTTCTTTTTGTTGCCTATTTTGTCTCTGAGGGTAACAAGTGGCAAGTGCAACAAAGTGCAAATACTTTGCAAGAACGTACTGCTCCAGTGAAAGAAAAAGCAGAGCTGTCAGCTCAATCAGGAAGTTATAAACCAACATTTTTCGAAATGTGCACAGATTTTAACATCTAATGTCACTGTGTTTAGTCTAAAATATGGCGGTGAAGTGTTCAGGTATTGCAGAAATGTACTGCATATTTTTTTGCACCCTTACTTGACCTTTCGAAAGAGTAGAGTTGCTCTCAAAGACAACAGAGACATGGCCAGAATAAAACTCTAGACATTTTTTACCAATGTATCATATAATTCTCAGATACAACACTGGAAGTACCCAGCTGATCTCGCTCCTCTCCATTTTTCTATCTGAAGTGGTCTGGCATCTCTTGTGACCTCCCATAAATATCCAAATTATTACTAGCCAGTCTGCATTTTCTAAGTCGTCAGCAAATACTACAGAACTCCGAGCAAGGCATGGAGGCACAGCTGCCGAGTGCCAGGAATCGTTAACATTTTTATAAATAAAATGCTAATTTCAGCCTTCATTATACTACTGGGAGCAGCAACGTGATATATAGAAAAGAGCAACGCATAATCTCGAGCATACAGACTAGGATCCATATACAGCTGATATTTCGAATAGGTTGGGGAACATGGAACATGTTTGGTATTTTATCATTCGTGGCAGCATATGCATATAGATTGTGCTATTCCTGTATGTTGTGTTGTTTTTTAAAGAGAAAATCTATTTTCAAGCAGTGTTTATATAAAATATCATCCATTTACATCATCTTGGTAGTGACAGTCTAACTATTTTACCTTGAAAAGTGAGACTGCTTTACTAAGTCGACAGTTATTGGCCTGAACTCTAATCTACCTAAATAAAAGCGGACAACTAGTTGGAAAGAGGCGTAAAAGAGGTCATCTATGTCAACGTGGAACACTCATCTCTAAAGAAGAGTGGGACCTTCAGTACCATCCATCTTCCACCTATAATGTGTATATTACCGTAGTGTTTTGACAACAATTTCCACCTTCAGCCATGAAATTTGAAGTTTCAACACCTATGCAGACTTCCTGACACCAAGGATTGGATAATGCCAATAGAACAGAATAGATTGACAAATTTCACACTTCCTGGTCCAGGACAGTCAACATCTAATGTGTCATATTCCATAGTGATTGGGTTAAGGTGGTTGTGCTGTGTGGATATAAATGCTGGGGTATTGCCTACCCTGCAAGAACTAATCGAATGACTTGGAAAGCTGAGAAATGTCTTTAACATTACAAAAAAAAGGCAAACTCAATGTGACTAACTACTATTAGATATTCACCTAAAGTAGCGGTTGCCAACCTTTCGGACCTCACATACCACTAAATTCATAATTTTAAATCCTGCAGACCATTAATATGATTTTTAAAAAAAGAATAAATACATTTGTAGAATAATTATCTTCCTAATGGTGCTGACAAGGACTGTGGAGGATCTGATTCATTGATCAGCTCACGGTTAAGAGAAGTATTACTATTGTTACTATTATCAGTAGTTGCATTATCTTTGGTATTACTAAAGAAATGCAAAATATCTGTTTGCTTGTTCTCACTCATTATGGGTTTATTTCATTCCAATCTAAGACCAAACAAGAAATGATAGTTATCAAAGTCAAACTATTTGATGCCATTAAATATAAAAGTTAAACAAAATACACAGCTAAGGTCATACTTACCTAAAAGAACATCTGAGAAA
>NC_092862.1:15207016-15216355 GCF_032062135.1 Pyxicephalus adspersus
AAAAAAAATTGAGGTACACAGATGCCACAATACTTCTAAAAAACAACCACGACGAAAGGTGAAAAGAGCTGTGGAAATGGTTTTATGTATGTTTGTAACTTTTTGTATACTGTATATGGCTTCTATATTTCACCTACATCTATTGAGCAATAAACTTTAAATCTAAACCCCCCCAAAAAAACTAAAAAGAAAAATACTGCAGTTACCAGTCCAAAAGGTTATATATAGTATCTAAATATCTAAATATTGAAAATTACTTTTGGCACGTAACTAACATAATAATGTTTATAAAATGTTATAGTTATTGGGTTTACTTTAAATTACAAAAAAAAACAGAATGGAAGGTGAGCTTAGATCAAACTTTCAGACTTATAACATCTCCAAAAATCCTAAAAGATGGAAGAAACGGCTCAGCAGTTTACATTAGGCTTATCATGGTCATCATGGTTAAGAAAATTGTAGAAGGACTAAAGTTTGCTTTTAAATGAGCACCGTCCCTTTGATTTAATAAATAGATGCAATCAAACAATAAGCACACCTTGGAACACCAATTAGAATGCTGCAAACTGGCTCCAGAATTCTATTACAAATGATTCCTACATTTCCCATAACCTAATTCTTGGTCTCTTCTCTGTTTTATGCTGCCACCTAAGGGTATAATATACATTGATTCTAGAGCTCATTAAGCTATGTTATGGCTGCAGTGTTGCCCAGAGAGCAATTATAATCTGTGTAGATATGATCTTATACTTTCAGATACAAGCATGAAGGTTTTTTTCATTATACAGCTATTTGTGATAAATAAATGGCAGCTCTGGTTCAGCTTTTGCCCTGGTGTACAATGTTTGCCCCTCCCTGGCTGGCTCGCCAGTATTAGTTGCACATTTGTTTACAGGATTAATTAGTTGGAATAAAATGCTAATGGTAGCCAGAGTTTGCATTTTATTGGGATCTACTAAACTCCAGTTCTTTTGGCAATTAACTAATGGTTATTGCTGTACAATAGGTTTATAGCAACCGACTTTCTTTTTTTAAACACCTAATAAGGGTCATATTAATGGCAGAGAATCGTCTGGTTTATTAATTTCCTGGGATGCACAGTTATGCAGTTTTTATTTTAGAATTGTTCAGCGCTTTATGCTTAATCCTGTTCAAATCAGCTTTTAGGTCAGGAAGAGCAAGAAAGTTTTAGAAGCAGTAATTAACCGAGGAGCGAAATGAGGTTATCAGAGGCCGCTGAGCTAAAGCCTGCTGAAAAAAATGATAGAACTGCTGAAATTTACATAAAGAAAATAACATGGAGGTACAGGAGATATTCTGGTGGTGATTACTGACAATAGGTGAAATCACTGATTTATTTGTCATCCTTAACAAGGCTGCCTTTACACAAATGCATTGCAGTAATGCATGGTAAAAGGCATTCAGAATGGTACCTGATGTACAAATATGTATTGGCTCATTACCAATTAATGGGCTTCATTAATGCAACACATGCTAATGCTGTGTGTTAAGGAGACTCTGGCAACAATTTGCAATAAAAATTTAGGTGTATAATGGTGCTCTTACATAGTAAGATTAAGGGACTGCCCGCATCTCCCTACAGCCTGATGTTCCCCCTTTAGCTGCTATGTTACTAGCATGTGCCTAAGCCTGAATTCACACAAAGCAGATAGCAGGCAGACAATTTGCCCCTTTACGCTACTTAGCCCTATCACCAATCCTAGTTACCCTTTGGGTATGTGCTTACCCACTGAATTAATGGAGTGATGCTTGTGGTTTTGTGCATGCTCTTCTTTTCTATTTATTATGGTTAGGACTATAACATACAGCAGTTTCCTATTTAGCCAGCAGATGGAGCACTAGTCCTCTTTTCACAAAGTTTGCTGTTTCAGCTTTGCTGAAAAAATCTAGTTCTTTGCAGAACCATTATTCAGAGCAATGGCTGAGTCTGATGCTTAATTAGACAAGGGAACTGCTGTATTAAATGTTTTTCTACAGCAAATTTCAAAATATATGACAACTTTTAAACATAAAAACAACATAAACCATTACAGATTCTATTTATATAATTAGTAGTATAAATCCCTTGTAGCACTCTAACACACAGCAAACAAAACAACAAAAAATGACAGGTTTAAATGACTGAGAGAGGTTCAAAGGGCTTCATGTTCATGCCCATGACTTTGAGATTTTGCTGACCTGCAATAGATATGTTTTTGTCTTAGTTCTAGCCATGTTCACACACTTACCTCTTCCTCACTAAAGCGCAGGCACCTCTCTTCTGTGCATGCAGGCAGTCCCAAGCCCAGATGCGCCTGCTTTTCCAGATTTATTCAGTGTCCCCCCTCCCGCCCGCCAATCAGGAAATAGCCTCTTAATTGCCTTTGGCTCAGACACAGCACTCTCCATTTGTGCAACGTTTCTCCACTAGTGCTGAGCCCCCTAGATCTGCTGAGCATTTTCTCCACACCTGTTGAATAATTCAATGCTTACCCTGTCCAGCTTCAGTGTCAACCCCTTATTGCCCCATCTGTTGTTCCTCCGTCTGTTCCAGTGTTCCTCTGTGTCTGTAGTGATCGGCGTGTCTCCCGTGTCACCTGTGCTTCCTGTGTTCCCCTGTGTCTGGGATGGACCCTGTTTTACCGGTGTCTAATTCCTGGACTTCTGGTTCTTGCCCCCTGGCCTTGTTCCTGACCTCTCTTGCTTGCTGCCTGCCTCGACTCTGGCCTTCCTTGACCATTCTATTGCCTTGTAATTTGGTGTCGTGCTTCACCCTGCCCACCCTGGTGTGCCCAAGGACCACTACCTTGCTATAGCCAGCAGAGCAACATCCTCACCACTAGAGGCTCTGGAGAAGATCTGGCTTAGATTCTGCACCTTGGCCCTTCTCAGGGCTCACACCACTTCTGTGCAAGCGAAAGACAGGTGGCACCCAGCATCACACAGACCATTGCTGTCCAGTTTAGCTATCAGAAAATCACTTCTTCTAGACCTGTGAACCATAGGGGTAATGTCATGATGCTATATAAGCAACTGGTGTTGCTAGATTCAGGGTTCTGTCCTTAAATGCCCTGCCAATAACCTCTGCAAACTTCCACCAGATACAATGCTGCAATGATATGTAGTCCATGATCACAGGCACACTTCACCCACACCTGATGAATGGATGCTGCTATACCTCATCAACTATGTAAGTGGTGAAAGGATCCTGATGGAATTGAGATGGTGATGGGACTGCAATTAAAAAAGCATTTGAAATATATAGAAGACAAAAATAAATAGAATAAAAGTACAGTGTCCAAGGGGTGAGATCGAGGGCATAACATATTATTTTTAATTTAGAGTTCAGCTTTAATCTTATGACCTTATGACCCCTCCCATACACTTAGTTGCCCCATTTGCCCTTTGAGTTGGACATTTTTATTAAAATACTGTAAATATCACCTTTTCCAAGTCTTACAAGCCAAAAAAATGTTTAGAGCAATCAAATTGTGATTTACAAAAGGGTGTGATGAAAAGAAAATTGCTACTTTATTCTCAGTGGGATGTAATGTCAGCACACAGCAGGAAGGTAAGAAGAACAAACAGTCATGGTGGTGCCTTGCAGACCTCCTGAGCCCAGGAGACATTTCATTCTGTGCACCCCCTGCAGATCCTCCTCGGGGAATAGCCATGGGTAGCCCCTTCCCGAGATAACACCAGCCTGATATTATCATTCCTGTGGTAAAGATTTACTCTTTGGTATATTCATGCAGAGAAGGAGAGACACAACTTTCTATATATCCTAACTATTTCTTTTTCTGCAAGTCGTATTTATCCTGTATTATACTTGAATAATAGATGTAGCAATAATCTTGTGGCGGTTTTAGGGCAAGCATGTCAAACTCAAATGGAACAAGACTGAATTTCGAAGAATACATTAAAAAAGGTAGCAATGTATTATTTGGAGGGGCAACTTTTAAAAAGTAATAGTGCAGCATCCTATAAATGATAAGATATGTAATATTTTATTTATAGGAGGATCCTGATGGGCTCTTACCATCCTGGTCAGCCCCTAACTTCTTTATACACCTTGGACACCCCAATCATCCTACCATAATTCCAGGCCTTGTCTTGCTTTTGTGTGAACACCTTTGCATGTTTCATCTCCTTCTATTGTATTCACCAATAGGGATGAGCAAGTGAATTTTTTAATTTCGATCTTGCAGCGAATCGGGCCTTTTTCGCTTACAGAACATATAAACAAAAACGGTCTTGTGATTCGCCACTAGGACGTGTTCTCGCTGAACTCAGATGAACTCTCAATGGAGAAACTCCTGTGACCGCAATTTCCCACGCTCCCTGGGCTGTACTTGTCAGCCAGGTGACTGTGGGAGCTGAACTCAGATGGACTGTCAATGGAGAAACCCCATTGAGATTTCATCTGGAGTCACAGCTGTTTGGAAGCACTTGCGTGCCTCCAATCAGCTGTGACTGCAGGTTCCCACGCTCCCCAGGCTGTACTTATTAACCCAGGGAGAGTGGGAACCTGCACTTCAATGCAATTCGCAAAATCGGTTCGCTGAAATTTCACAGACCCATCAAAAGTTTAGGGAAATTTTTGCGAGAATGTCAGAGGCATTTTCACTCATCCCTATTCACCAATATAAACTAAATACAAATCCAGAAGGAAGACTGTGATACAGCTCACATTAAGTGGTAGAATTGGGATGTTAAAGAGAACCTGAACTGTGGGAGCTAAACTGATGAATAGTCCTTTAAAGTGGACATAAACTTAAAAAAAATAAAAGTCCCCAGAAGGTAGAGGTAATTGAAAGAAAAATAAATTCCTGGCTTTTTGTTTTTCACTGTATGGTGCATGCTTAGTGTAGTGTAAAGTTCAGCTCCTTGTGCTGTGGTACACAAAGTCAACCGCGAAAGACAATGTACATATACATAAGGTGCATGCACAGGAGTTACATCATTGGCCATCCAATAGCCAAAGCAGATCGCCATCCTCTTGGAAGTCCATCATGGAGCCAAGCCAGCTTACTCAAAAGGTGCATGAGATCGGGTGACATAAATATATAGATAAATATATAGATACAATATATATACATGTGTTGAAATCTGTCATGAACTTTGTGACCAGACTGATGTGCACCAACATCACATTGCATATGTTAATTTTATTTTATGACTCTAAGGTGATATCTGACATGTTTTTGGTAAATGAATTCTGTGGCATAGAAGGAAATGATTTCTTAAATACTGATATTGGTATAGACAGATGTGCTATAACTACTTTGCGGCATTTATCCACTGTACTGTATATGACTGCAGAGTCGCACTGTTTTTATGGAGAATTATACTACTGCATGCAAATGTACAGCTGTGATTTCATTTTAGTGTGTAGTGTAGAGTAGGATAGTCCTGTGTATTGCTATTTTGAAGCTTCTGGACTAAATTGTGCAGAAGACATTGGAGGTTCAAAACATACATTTATTTAATTTATAGGCATTTATAGGAGCATTTATCAACCTTTTTAACATGGAGGAACCCTTGAGATTATTTTCAGGTTTTAAGGAACCCTGCTATAATTACTATAGGCTCACAGTATATTGGGGTGGTGGTCAGCAGTAGTAGAATTACATGTTTCACAGTAGGTCAATCATCACAGGACAATCCTCAATCCAGATTTTATACCCCATAACCAGCAGAATGAAGACATGGAACTGTGGATGGGATTTACTTGCTTCACTCACCTCTGTATATTCCACCAACTGGCTATAGCGGTATCTGTCTACTTTTTAATAGCTGGGTTGGGTTTGTATTTCCATTCAATTTCAGTTTCAATAAATTTGTTTTATGACATTTTTTAGCAACAGAAAAGCTACTATTTTATCATCACCATAATATTATTTATAATGACCCCTGCATTTCAGTAAATGTAAAGCCAAAACTTTTTGAGTATGCTAGGAAAGGAATAGATCATAGACTTAATAACAGCATGCAATGCCAAGCTGCAATATCCAAAGCTAGTAAAGTATTTTCTTGTAATAGGAGGAATAGACTGCAGAGATGGAGACATAGGCCCTGATTTATTAAAGTTCTCCAAGGCTGGAGAGAATACACTTTCATCAGTGAAGCTGAGTAATTGAGCAAACCTGGAATGAATTTTCTTAAAATCAAGCTACTTGTTATCTAGTTGTTAGCAAATGTTTTCAATCCTGGGCCAGATCCATTCCAGGTTTGCTGGATCACCCAGCTTCACTGATGAAAGTGTATTCTCTCCAGCCTTGGAGAACTTTAATAAATCAGGTCCATAATCCTGCACCGGTATAAAGCATTGGTCAGACCACATCTGGAATATGCAGTCCAGTTTTGGGCACCAGTTCACAAAAAAGACATTATGGAATTGGAGAGGGTGCAGAGAAGGAATGGAGGAGCTCTGCTATGAAGAGAGATTAGCTGAACTGAATCTATTCTCCCTTGAGAAGAGACGTATAAGGGGAGATATGATCACCATGTATAAATATAAATGGTCCATACAGAGAACTCTCTTCCCCATTATTCACTTTGAGATCATTACAAAGAACAAGAGGGCACTCCTTGCATCTGGAGGAAAAGAAGTTTAAGCTTTGGATAAGGAAGGGATTCTTCCCTGTAAGGTCTGTGAAAATGTGGAATCCCAGGAAGAAGTTTCAGAAAGTTCTATAGATTGCTTTAAGAAAAAGCTGGATGATTTCTAGAAGCACAGAATATAACTGGGTATTAAGGCATTAAAGTAAAAATAACAGAGACTGTTGATCCAGGGAATATCTGATTGCCTCATGGACTCAGGAAGGAATTTTTTTCACCTATTGGAGCAAATTGTACCAGGGTTTTTTGCCTTCCTCTGGACCAACTATGTCTTATAGGGTTTTATATCTGGGGTATGTTTATTTCCCTAGTGGTTGACAGTATGACTTTTTTCAACCTAACTTACTATGTAACTATTACTTAATTTTGGTTACTTACTTTAAACATTAGAACAGTTTCACCAGACTCATTCTTCTCAATTTATTCAAAACTTCAAAAAACATTTTGGCTAGATAAACACAATAAATTGGAGTTTCTGTCTGAATCACAGAGAGAAGTGATTACTGAGTTAACAGTAAACGAATGAAATTGCTGTTCAATGGGAATAATTTCATCCATTGTCATCTCAGTGATAACAACGGTCATTGGGGCAATAGAGGTATTAATGAATCTTTGCAGTGAGATTCAGTAATAAGGACCTGCCACATGGTCTAACCCTTCCACATTCTATCCAGTAGAATACTTTATATACACTTTAACCTTACAATTACAAAATACCTACAAATAGACCGTTAGTTAATTGGAAAAAGTCAACTGTAGGCTTGTAATTCCATAAAATAACCTAGGTACTGCTGAGACTTGTAGTTCTATAAAGAGGACACATACCTGTGTGTTCTGGGACTTCTAAAGAAGAAATACAGGTATGCTGTGGATAATAGTTCTATTGACACTAAAATGTTGTGCTGGGACTTGTAGTTCTACTGATACAGCAGTCATGCTAGTATAAACTGGAGTTTTTAGGAATGTATAGGGTCTCTGTCACAGTTCAAATAAAATAAATATATTATTTTTTGTACATTGCTCTGCAATCTTCTGACTACGGGAGCCATTATTGTGGGAAGGTGTGAAGATGTTTTAGTGGGCTGATAACTCCATCTCAATGCAGGACCGAGTTTATTTTGTGTGACAAAAATACGTTCTCCCCAGCTGGAAATATTATCGGACCAATATAGAGGAGTCCCAGAAGAAAAGAAACGTTCTATTCTGTAAATCACAATCATATCATATGAGTTGTCCCATGGGACCTCGAAGCACGTATCAGTAAAGATGAAATTCTCAGAATGATATTTTTAACAGGTGGCAGATGTGATGGTGCCTGCAGATAGATTATTTTGTGTTTGGAAGAGTTTATTTAAAGAAAGAAGAAGAATTAATAATTAAAACGTAATTGTAAACTGTATGAAATTATGAATTTTGCTGCATTGGTCAACCATCTACAAGCTGACGTGGCTGCTGTATGTACAAATGGCATTAGAAGGAGCCACCAGGAGCCAAGTAGCAGACAATAAGGTTTAAGGCAGTGGGATGATCAGAATGCTGGAGATGTGGACAAATTTGTTGGCAACCTTACAAGTCATTGAAAAAGTTTATCCACCTCTTGAATAATGAATAAAAGGCAATTGGCCCAAGTACACTGGCATGCCTATAATATGTTAAGTAAGCAGGTGTGACCAGAGACAAAGTATTGCTTATTCTAAAATGTCCTGGACATATTTGTTGGTACCCCTAGAAAAGATAATAAATATTTAAATTGGTGTGATTTGTCGAACTTGCTGTATCCAGAATGGGTAAAAGTAAAGTGAGAATTATAGACAAAAAAAGCCAAGAACTCCATCCAAAGGGATTCAAGCCGAATTCCAAGGTCTAGCAGTGTCTGAATATGTCATCTGTTGCTTTTGGAGTAAGCTTAGGCTCAACAAAAATAGACCCAAGAGGACTCCACCGTTGGAAGTGTAAAACCATTAAAAGGCCAGACTGGAATTAGCATATTAACAAGGCACATTGCTTCTGGGGGAATGTTGTAGGGATCAACACTACAGCATTCTCTCAAGTCACATCAGCTTTATGTCTATAGACAAAGAAATGAAGTATTCAAAGAACAGAACACCACACCTACTGTGAAACATGGAGGAGAATCTGTTTTGGAGCTGCTTTGATGCATCTGACAAGAAGTACCTTGATTCTGTGCAAAGGACACTGAACCCTCAAGACAATTGGGGTCTTTAGGTGAAACTTACTACTCATTGTTAGGCCATAGATCCTCCAACAGGATAACAAGCCTTTTCTGTGGAACATTAGGAAAATAGGAACAACATTAGACTATGCTACAGTGGCTTTCAATGATCTGATTTGAATCCAAACATCTATGAAAAGAACTGAAACTTGCAGTTGGGAGAAACCTTATACTGAGGATTAGAGCAAACTACCTGCATATGCTTCAATATTAGCTTTTGGAATCACCAATTTGCATTAAAAAGGATAAGGGTCTCATCATTTTTGTCCGTACCATTTTCATTTATGGTATTACATGTAGTGGGTTACATAGGAGATAGGGACTGTAGGTTTGTTAAGTTGAATTTGTATGTAAGTCGGAATTAGTACATTATTATTTGAATAAATGCAATTAGGACAGATGTTTGTCTCAACTTTGTTATCAGGCAGTGTGGTGTCAGTTATTGTATAAAATCCTCACTGCGAGTTAGTTACAAAAAAAAAAAA
>NC_092862.1:15218236-15219686 GCF_032062135.1 Pyxicephalus adspersus
ATAAAATGGCACATGAGTGATCAGAAGGGGAATAATCTTTCAGAATCTTTTTTTTCTAGATTTTCCTCCTTTAAAATTGGGTGTGTCTTATACGCCGGAGCGTCTTATACGCCGAAAAATACGGTATTCTGTGAAATCAAAGCTGCACAACAGTTTGTTTTTTTGTGAAATAAAAACAATGAGGGGTGTCAATCACCCATGTGCGTTTAATGTTTTTTGAAAACCTGATTGTGTTTTTTTTTGAAAGCGTAACAAAAAATCAGTCCACAATCATAAGAATTGGCAAGACAACTATGACTCTAATAGACTCTATGGGTCTAATAGCCCACCAGCAACATAACTACCTCCTAGACTAAGAGTAATTGACAATGATAATCTAAATCCTTGACACCAACACCTAAGGTTGCATTTCTACTGTGGCTGCAGAATGGTTAACTGACGGTAACTCCACCAACTTCACCCTCACAATTCCTAGGGGCAACTTTAATCCATTTGGTGGATAAGTGCTTGCTGCTAGGGATTGTCAGGGTTAAGTGGGCAGAGTTGCTGTCAGCTAGCAGACTTTGCGTATATGCAGCTTTATAGGCCTATTGATAAAGAAGTCCTAATCGCATAGCAAATTTAAACTTTTTTTTTTTCATCTGATAGCCAAATCAGCCAAATGTCAGATCAGATTTTTCGAACAAAACACATTTACACTAAAATGTCAACCAGAAACCTAATTGATTTGAATGGAGTTACTCATTGGCATATGTGCGAAAAGTATACATGACCCATTCATTTCCATTGCAACTAAGTATTCTTCATAAATATGGGGGTCATGGTAACCCATGACTAGTACTGAGCTCTATCAAGCGATCTCTACAAAGGCAAGTATGTTGATCGCCACTTTATATATGTGCCAACAAGTAGTATTATTACCAGATCATACCAGCACAGTGGCTCAGAGGTAAGCACTTTGGCCTTTGCAGGTCCCAGGTTTGAATCTCAGCCAGGACACTATCTGCATGGAGTTTGCAGGTTTCCCCATTTCTGCTTGGGTTTCCTCTGGGTACTCCAGTTTCCTCCCACATTCCTAAAATATGCAGTTAGGTTAATTGGCTTCTCCCCATAAATATCCTCAGACTGTAATAAAAACATATGACTATGGTAGGGACATTAGATTGTGAGCCCTAGGTGAGGGACGCCAGTGACATGACTAATATATATCGGCGTTATATAAATACTGTATAATAATAATAATCATTCGTTGACTTACCTTGTTTCCCCTATGATAAGGCACTCTTATATTTTTTGAAATGCCAAAATATGCACTAGGTCTTATTTTCAGGGGGATGTCTTATTTTATGGTTGAAAATCACTCATGATCACTCATGTGCCATTCATTGTCCCCTTCTGATCACTCTGTGCCATTCATTGTCCCCTTCTGATCACTCATGTGCCATTCATT
>NC_092862.1:15219728-15257440 GCF_032062135.1 Pyxicephalus adspersus
CATGTGCCATTCATTGTCCCCTTCTGATCACTCTGTGCCATTCATTGTCCCCTTCTGATCACTCATGTGCCATTCATTGTCCCCTTCTGTTCACTGACTCACTTAGCATTCTCCACACTTTTATCCCTGGACCCTTCAAACTCTAACCATCAAAATGTGATTAAAGAAATCAAAGTAACAATGGAAATCCTGTTATTACAACCTGTAAAGCTCAAACTGTATCCGTTGTCTGAGGGAACCATCAGGAGACTCAGGAATAAGTCGTTAATAAGGAGTAAGGAGTTATTGTAGATCATTCCCAGGAAAAAACACTTTTTTTTAATCAGGTATAAAATATACATTACTATTTTACAACACCCATATAAAACAGTATTTATTACACAAAATGACAAAAAAAAATAAATTATGGTTAGGTCAGTTTCTCATTGCAAGCATTGCGTTTATATCCCAGATGAGATTCCGTAACTGATCCATGATTTGTTTCAACTGCTGATTCTTCTGTTTTAATTTCTGCAAAGGAGAGAAAACAAGTCATAGCTAATCTGGAGGGATTCTATGCGTGCAATAGTTACTACAGACCACCAAAACATAACTACTAGCATCATTGGGGGGGGATTAAAGCATAACAGTACTTATACATACTGAAATTTTTTGCCCCCCAAACTACTCCTGAAATTCTAGATTGGACTATAGGATATCCGGGTACAGAGATCTGACCACTGCAGCCCAATGCCCCTCCAATCCACGCAGAAGCGATAAACTTTTGCCAGGTAAAACAGCTCCTGTTTCTTTTTTCCATCTGGTTATTTAAATGTTTGGCTTTGACATTAGGAGGAGGAACTTTTAACAGAACAGAATCTGCATAAAATGCACCAGCCATGAGAGAGCTGCTGGAGCTTTACCCTTCTTGTTCTAGCAATGACAGCTGCCTATGTCTTGTTCAACAACTAACTTACTGATCCAGAACAAGCTTGCAGCAAATAAAAGTCAAAAATGCCCCCGTCTCTTTACCTATAGTGACGAAGCCAAAGGGGCAGCTTGTCAGCCAGGCCACTAGCATGTTGCTAATGAAAGCTCTGCAATGGAAGTCTACTTATTGCTCTCATTACAGAACCTTAATGAGGGAAAAGTGATTGTAAGCAGATAAGTCATCGCCATGGGTTAAGTTTCCTTCCTGATTCAGTTGGCCTGATTTAATAAAGGCTGGAGAAAATACACTTCCATCAGTGAAGCTGGTTGATCCAGCAAACCTGGAAAGGATTTCTTCAAAGTCGATTGCTATTTGATAGCAAATGTTTTGATTCATGAACCAGACCCATTCCAGGTTTGCTGGATCACCCAGCTTCACTGAAGAAATTGTATTCTCTCGGGCCTTGGACAGCTTTAATAAATAAGGCCCAGTGTCTCAACTCTAGCCTAGACAGGGGATTGATATCAGGGGCCCTCTGATGTAACTGAGCTGGGGCCAGGTGACTGGCTGCTTGTTCCTGAACACTATGGGGGAAGTCACGCGCCTCATATCTGGATGCCCTGATCCATTAGTCCAGCAGTGCAGAGAGGGAGGGCAGTTCAGCAAATAGATCCCATCTGGGCATGGTCTGCCTGTCTTAAGGGTTACAGTGAAGCCGGCCTGTTCTGATCAGACTAAGCCCACTACACATTCCACAATTTAGAGATTTGAAGCAGCCGTTATCATGGTGGTAACTTATATCAGTCATACCTTATTTACTTCCATGATTTCTCTTCTTTCCTCACTTGCATATCGTATCTGACTGGCCGGACCACGGTCATCATTTTTCCAGTAGTCGTCTTCAATGTAGGGGATCAGTTGCTGAAATAAACAGAAACAATCATACATTAGAAAAAGCCATTCGGAAATCAGGGACAACAGACAATAAGGAAACATTTAACCCTTTAACCCTCAGTTTATGATAGATACAACTGTCAGGGCTGGAATATGAAATGAGAACAGCAGGGTAAAGGATGGACAGGAAACTCCTGCAGTGATCGTGTGACAATGCTAAATTGAGAATTAGGATTTAATCTACAATCTGCAATGAATGGGTAACAAAAATCCACCGGCCTGCTGCAGACATGGCTTGTTTTCCTATAGCATTATTATCTGTTATATTTTACAAAGAAAGTAGGAAATCCACATCATCCTAGAAATCATTATTGGGGTCAGTGGTCACCAATCGGTGGTAGGCGGCTTTGTCCCTCATATGGACACAACCTGTCCACTCTCCCATCGCAGGCTCAGACTTGCTTGCTGAACATCCTTGGGGGGACAGTAGCGCAGGGCTGTAGACACCCCCCTAAATTTAGGTCTGAGCCTGCGATGTAAAGCAGGCGGGTTCTGGCATCATGATGTCACTTTGGGGCAACAATTGCCAACCAGTGGTCCGCATGAAAATTTTCGTGGTCCGCAGCTCTGGCCAGTGCGCCCCCCAGCGTGGTTCATCTCCTGAGACCGCTGGGGGGCGCACTGGCCAGGGCAGCGTACCATTTCCCCTGTACGGTTTCCAGGCTCAGGGTGGGAGCGGGTTGTGTCTTTGGAGGCTCAGACCTGCGATGTGGGAGTGGATGGGTTCTGGAATCATGACATCACTATGGGGGAAGTTTCTTCCCTTTTGAGTGACACACGGCAGTGGTCCGTGAGGTTGGTGACCACTGGCCTAAGTAGATCTCATTCCTGCACTCACTCAAAACTGCATTTTTTTTATTTATTATTTTGGTGGGTATTAAAACATTTTAAATTAAAAAAAAGTTAAGCTCTACCGCCTCTGTTTTTATCACCATGAATAGGAGCGAAGAGCCTCCTGGGATACCTACGTCATGGATCCCAGGCTGCTCCTACTACACATGCCCAATTTGTTTCAATGGGGAGGAACACATGCTGATCTCACGCATGCTCAGTGAGATCGGCATTATTTTTTTCCTATTTACAGGGGCTACATCACTCGATCTCTAGCCTGCAGTGCGAGATTGGGTGACAAGGCAAAGCAGGAATACGAAGAAAACAAGCCACAGAGATGAAGACAAATACCGGGACTTACCGGGACAATTTAAGAAACCTCCAGAGGGATCAGTGGAAGCAAAAGGTGATTTTTTTTCTGTTTTAAGACGGAATACCGACCCTTACCCTGCGACCAGCTTCCTGCTATCCCAGAGTATAATACACGCCTGGCTTTATCACTGCGCTGCATCTCCCCTCCTATTGTCTGATACTCATCTCTAGTCTGGACTACTGTAACATCCTCCTCTCTGGTATTCCACTAACCCGACTCTCTCCTCTACAATCTATTATGAATGCTGCAGCCAGACTCATCCATCCTTCCCACCGCTCCTCTTCCGCTGCATCTCTTTGCAGATCTCTACACTGGCTTCCATTTCACCTTAGAATCAAATTCAAGCTCCTGTGTTTTGCCTTCAAATCCCTCCACAGTTATTGTCCCACTTACCTTTCTGACCTGATAGAAAAATACTCCCCTAGCCGCTCTCTCCGCTCCTCCGATGACCTACTAATGACTTCCTCACTCATAACCTCATCACACGCACGGATACAAGACTTCTCTAGAGCTGCCCCAACTCTCTGGAATGGTCTTCCTCGTCCTATTCAGCTTGCTCCTTCTTTCCGCTCATTTAAAAGAGCACTCAAAACCCATTTTTTTCAAATTTGCCCACCCATTTTCTTCTGTCTTTTGAAACCACTACTACTTCCCACCACTACATATCGCCCATCCTATTGTGTGTTACTTCCCCCACCTACTAGATTGTAAGCTCTTCGGGGTAGGGTTCTCTCCTCCTGTATCACTGTCTGTATCTGTCTGTCATTTCCAACCCTTATTTAATGTACAGCGCTGCATAAAATGTTGGCGCTATATAAATCTTGTTTATTAATAATATTAATAAAAATAATAATACTTCCCCCCACCTCTTAGATTGTAAGTTCTTTGGGTCAGGGTCCTGTCCTCCTCCTGTGTCACTGTCTGTATCTGCCTGTCATTTGCAACCCCTATGTATTGTACAGCACTATGTAATATGTTGGTGCTATGTAAATCCAGTTTAATAATAATAATAGGACAGCAGGAAATGCAGCATTGCAGTAACAGCCCCCCCTCACCTCTACAGGCACCGGGTCCAGTCCAGCGCAGTTTTCGTTGCATTTGTCGTACACCAACCTCAGCTTGCGGAATAGAATGGAGAGCTGCCGCAGGTGTTCCTGTAACTTCCCCAGGCGGTCCTGGTAGGTCCCGGTATGATAGGTAACACCATTGGGAAGCTGTAGAGAAATATTACAAGCAGGTTAGAAATCTGAGAATGATCTTATAAATCCCCTACTGCTCACAGATTTTATTTTTAGTTTAAGTTTATTTCTTAAACAATCCACTTTTTTGTAGAATATACAGCACATCGGGTTTAAGCGGGCCCTAAGGGTTATTGGTTTGCAGCAAATGTCAGGTTTTGGATGTTATGTGGCATGGTGACAACACTGCGACACAATTGGAAGGCAGCGACAGAGCGTTGTCACCCTACAACAGGAACCCCTATGGCAGGCCTGCTAAAAGTCTCATTCAGACTAAGAATCTTTATTAGAAACCAGGACAAATATTGGATGCCTGGAAGCAGTGACCAGCGCCTGCAGTAGCCGTAGCGGAGTACTGACCTGCATGTTGCGCAGCAACTGGAAGATCTCCATGGTGCGGAAGACGATGTCCTGCACTGTTTCCTGACCGATTCGGCACAGAGATGCCGTATTCACCTCCCTGGATGCTGCGGCGGGGGGTGGAGCGGGGAAGCCACCGGGTGGCCCCGCCATTCCCGCTCCGGAGAGCGGAGGAGTAGACATATCAAACGGGGCCTGACTACAGCCAGCGCCGAATACTCTTTCTTCTGCCCTCCACAAGATGGCGGCGGACTTCTTTTGTCTACGCTGTAATTTGCCAGTCACAACATGCCGGATTCTTTTTTTTTTTTACAACTTTATTTATTTTGTACAAAAGAATAACAATGAATGGTATAAGGATACAGATACAGCTCAATGTCATGAAAATATTAAATATAATCAGAGAAGTACTCATTTTTTGCTCGTTTGTTCTGAGTCAGCATGGCAGCCAGGCAACTTATCTTTCGGGGAAGTTTTCAGTGTCACTGTCTTCATGACAAATTAACTTTAAAGCGTACCTAAACTCAGAACTTTACATAAAAAGGGTAGACAATCCTTTTATGTAAGGTAAAAGTTCTGTTTGTTTTTTCTTTTTTTAAAGTGCAACACTCGGGATACCAACGTCACGCAACCCGGGAGGCTCTTGGGTGCTCCTTCTGTGCATGCCCCAGCATCTCAGGAATGCGAATAAGGAGCCCTTTCATCAAAAGGGAAAATTTGCTGATCTCACGCATGGGCAGTGGGATCGGCAAATTTTTTTCCATCTATATCACCCCATCCCACGCCTGGGTCGGGTGACGGAACAAGAACCTGGAAGAAGAAGAGAAGATAGTGGCACCTGGCGTGCCAGCCCAAAGATGAACGGAAGAAACCTCCAGACCAATCAACTGCTCTGCGGGATTAAAGGTAAGTGGATTTTTAAGTTACATATAGTTTCAAACATATCAAATTGTGTATATTATAATAATTGTGGTAAACAAATAAAAGTAAACCAGTTCTATCATATGTATGAATGGTTGGATTTGATTGGAATTCTTAGAAAACAATCATAAGGGCAAAGTATTGTCCATGTGTGCAGCATTTTAGGCCTTCTGACCGCATAATTGCTGATTAAATATCAATTGGGGGCATGGAGTTGGCTCAGTGATTAGCTCAATGTTTATCTACCAGGATTTTGTGGAAACTTAGGGTTACACAAGTCGTTGCTTGGGGTTCATGGAACACTTAGCAATTCGGACTTTTGAGGTGAGTTACTATTAACACCAATTACCGAGCTCAACAAAAAAAAAAATTTTTTTCACTTGCCAAGGATTTTTTAATATATTTAGTTAGTTTCAGGTCTGCTGAACCCAGAAATGACATTAGTTTCATTTGATTGGCCCTAGTTCTTGTGATACAGGAATCGGAATAGACGATTTTACCAACAACAAAACCCGCAGCCAACCAATCATAAATTACATATAGTTTCAAACATATCAAATCGTTTATATTATAATAATTGTTGTAAACAAATAAAAGTAAACCAGTTGTATCATATGTTGTATAAATGATTAGATTTGATTGGAATTCTTAGAAAACAATCATAAGGGCAAGGTATTGTTCATGTGTGCAGCGTTTTAGGCCTTCTGACCGCATAATTCCTGGTTAAATATCAATTGGGGACATGGGGTTGGCTCAGTGATTAGCTCAATGTTAATCTACCAGGATTTTGTGGAAATTTAGGGTTACACAAGTCGTTGCTTGGGGTTCATGGAACACTGAGCAATTCGGACTTTTGAGGTGAGTGACTATTAACACCAATTACCCAGCTCAACAAAAAAAATTTTTCTTTCACTTGCCAAGGATTTTTTAATATATTTAGTGTGTCTGCTAAACCCAGAAATGACATCAGTTTCATTTGATTGGCCCTAGTTCTTGTGATACAGGAATCGGAATAGACGATTTTACCAACAACAAATGTTAACACAGCATAATATTATCAATCTTTATTTACACCGATGTTTTGCATCTTATATATTAAATGTAGCATTATTTTAATGAAACTTTATTTTGCCTTCTTTTTATTCATACATTTCATTTTTTACAGAAATATGAATTCCTCAAGAAAAAGTTGTTTAAATGCCCCTAATGTATTTTGCTACAATTGTGGTGAATATTCTCAGCAAAAACAGAGAAAAAAAATTACAGAATTTGTGAAACAAGCATATCTTGCATATTTTGGTCTTAAACTGGGGGACCAAGATAAGTATTGGCTCCCCATATGTTATGCAAAACTTGTGTAGAGTGTCTACGTCAGTGGAAAAATGGAAAACTGAAAAGTTTGAAATTTGGTGTACCTATGGTATGGCGAGAGCCCAAAAATCATCATAATGATTGTTATTTTTGTGCTGTGAATGTAAAAGGTTTCAATCGCTACAAGAAAAACAAGTTGGAGAACCATGATTTGGAATCAGCAAGGCGTCCTGTGCCGCATGGTGCTGATGTTCCCATACCAGTGTTCAGTACACTCCTTGATATTCCTGTATCCGACATGGAGGATATACCGGGTTTGGAATGTAATCCAGGAGATAGCATTGGAAGTGAATATGAAGAATTCATCAAACCAGCAGTTCTCCCAAGAAGAGCTCAATAATTTAATATGTGACCTAAGTCTGTCAAAACAAGTATCCAAACTTTTAGCATCCAGGCTAAAAGAAAAGAACTGTCTGAGACTGGAAGTTAAAATAATGGTTTATAGGACAAGAGAGGTGACACTCCTACCATATTTCAGTGAAGATGGAGACTTTGTGTACTGCTGTAACATCCCTGGACTACTAGCCCATATGGGAGCAGTGGAAAAATGGAAAACTGAAAAGTTTGAAATTTGGTGTACCTATGGTATGGCGAGAGCCCAAAAATCATCATATTGATTGTTATTTTTGTGCTGTGAATGTAAAAGGTTTAAAAAACAAGTTTTCAAAAACAAGAAAAACAAGTTGGAGAACCATGATTTGGAATCAGCAAGGCGTCCTGTGCCGTATGGTGCTGATGTTCCCATGCCAGTGTTCAGTACACTCCCTGATATTCCTGTATCCGACATGGAGGATATACCGGGTTTGGAATGTAATCCAGAAGTGTGGAAGTGAATATGAAGGAAGTGTTTCATCAAACCAGCAGTTCTCCCAAGACGAGCTCAATGATTTAATACGTGACCTAAGTCTGTCAAAACAAGTATCTGAACTTTTAGCATCCAGGCTAAAAGAAAAGAAAGTCTGAGACCGGAAGTTAAAATAATGGTTTATAGGACAAGAGAAGTGACACTCCCACCATGTTTCAGTGAAGATGTAGACTTTGTGTACTGCTGTAACATCCCTGGACTACTAGCCCATATGGGAATACCAGAATACTGAGCAGAAGACTGGCGGCTTTTCATAGACAGTTCCACTCGAAGTTTGAAATCTGTCCTAGTGCCTAATAGCAACTGCTATGCATCAATTCCAATTGGTCACTCAACAAAACTTAAAGAAGAATATGAAAATATCCAAATGTCTTACAAAAGCTTTGCTATCATGATTACCAATGATCCATATAAGTTGATTTAAAAATGGTGAACTTCCTACTTGGACAGCAAAGTGGATACACAAAGCACCCATGTTTCATCTGCTTGTGGGATAGTAGAGCAAAGCAGAATCACTGGAAATAAGTGACATGGCCTCCAAGGGAAAACATGAAAAAAACATCATTAACAAGCCAATTGTCGACAAAGAAAAAATCATTCTCCCTCCACTACACATAAAGTTGGGATTAATGAAGCAATTTGTCAGAGCTCTGAACAAGGACGGTGATTGCTACAAATACATTTGTAGATTCTTCCCTGGATTGAGTACTGAAAAATTTAAAGCAGGAATCTTTGATGGACCCCAGATTTGGAAACTGAAAAATGATTCAAATTTCACAAGTTACATGACTGATAGTGAAGCTTCTGCCTGGCAGAGCTATGTCATGGTTGTCAAGAATGTCTCGGGTAACCATAAAGCACAAAATTATGAAGAACTAGTACAAAACTTGCTCTTAAACTTTAAAAATTTGGGTGCTACTATTACTATGAGTATAAAGGTACACTATCTCCATAATCATTTGCAAGAATCTTTCATAAAACCTTGGCGATTTTAGCGAGGAACAAGGGGAGAGATTCCATCAAGATATAAAGGTGATGGAAGAAAAGTATCAGGGCAGATGGGATAGACACATGATGGCAGACTACTGCTGGAGCCTTCAACGTGATTGTCCTAATCATCAACATAAAAGGAAATCATACAAACTGAGTTTTCAGTTACTTCTTTGTGATTAGTTCTGTAAATATAGTGAATATAGAATATATTGACATTAAGTATTTCAAAAATTGAATTTTGTATACGTAGGCATATCTAGTTTCATTTTGCTTAATTTTCATGTTTCATTAGTTTTCTATGAAGGTAATATTGAGGTCATTATTTCAAAAACTAGAGCCAATCTAGCAAAACCAATACGATATTTGGAATCTGTGCATCAAACATAACCTAAAATGACTTTATTCTGTTGAGCAAAAAAATGTTTGTTGACCAGTGTTATCTTTTTGCCTATTTGTAAGGGTGACATTCTTGGCCACCACACTAACTTACTGTGAGCTGTGGATTTAGCAAAATATAGTAAGGGATGCCCGAAGACCTGAAAGTTGTTTAAAGGGTTCTCCCATGTTAAAGGCTAGGTTAGCACCTAATCCCTATAGGACTGGGTCTTAGGTTCAAATCCTGCCCAGGATGTTAACTGCAAGGAGTTCGGGTGTTTACTTCAGGCACACACATCCAAAAACATGCAGATATGGTGATTTGCTTCCTCAGAAAATGTCCTTGGAATGGAAAATAAGCAACACGACACAGGAGGGTAAATGCTTCAAGACAAGATTCATCAGTGTTCCTACATCTGACGGAAAAGGGAATTCCTAAGGACATTGAGGGACATATTTTGGACAGAGAGGATAATTGGTATCTACAATAAAATTAGAACAACAATCTCTAAACAAGGGATTGGCCGTCTTCACCACCTGTCTTCCACCTATAATGCCATTTTGACAACATTTCAAGCCTTTGGATATGTGGTTTGATGCTTTAAAGCCTATGCATACTTCCTGACACAAAATTTTACTCATTTCACACCTCCCAATCTTGGAAAATCCACATTGTCTACACGAAGTGTCACATTCCATGGTGATTGGATTAATGTGAAACTTTAAAGTTCCTCTTTGTGATCAGGCAGGGTTTTATTGCAGAAAGGAACAGGCAATGTCTCTTCTGCACCAAGCACTCTTACCCACTTCCTTATGTTCCCTTCAACTATAAGATTTGCTGGGTTCCATCTACACAGCTTTGCTTGCAGCTGCCAGGATTAAATGAACTCCCATGTGCCTAAATGGGAGTTACCGTATTTTTCGGACCATAAGACGCACTTTTTTTCCTCCTAAAGTGGGGGGAAAATCAGGGTGCGTCTTATGGTCCGAATGCAGAGGTACAGGGGCATATTTTTTTACTTCACTAACTTACTGTGAGCTGTGGATTTAGCAAAATATAGTAAGGGATGCCCGAAGACCTGAAAGTTGTTTAAAGGGTTCTCCCATGTTAAAGGCTGGGTTAGCACCTAATCCCTATAGGACTGGGTCTTAGGTTCAAATCCTGCCCAGGATGTTAACTGCAAGGAGTTCGGATGTTTACTTCAGGCACACACATCCAAAAACATGCAGATATGGTGATTTGCTTCCTCAGAAAATGTCCTTGGAATGGTATGGAAAATAAGCAACACGACACAGGAAGGTAAATGCTTCAAGACAAGATTCATCAGTGTTCCTACATCTGACGGAAAAGGGAATTCCTAAGGACATTGAGGGACATATTTTGGACAGAGAGGGTAATTGGTATCTACAATAAAATTAGAACAACCATCTCTAAACAAGGGATTGGCCGTCTTCACCACCTGTCTTCCACCTATAATGCCATTTTGACAACATTTCACACCTTTGGATATGTAGTTTAATGCTTTAAAGCCTATGCATACTTCCTGACACAAAATTTTACTCCTTTCACACCTCCAAATCTTGGAAAATCAACATTGTCTACACTGCAGTGTCAGATTCCATGGTGATTGGATTAAAGTGAAACTTTAAAGTTCCACTTTGTGATCAATTTGTGATCAGGCAGGGTTTTATTGCAGAAAGGAACAGGCAATGTCTCTTCTGCACCAAGCACTGTTACCCACTTCCTTATGTTCCCTTCAACCATAAGATTTGCTGGGTTCCATCTACACAGCTTTGCTTGCAGCTGCCAGGATTAAATGAACTCCCATGTGCCTAAATGGGAGTTACATCATCCTTGCCAATAAAGATGGTTGAACATTGGAATGTAGAAGGAAGAAGGTGGTGGCTCCAGCAATTTAACGGGGGCATGTGAGTGTAAAATTGGTTTAGTTCTAACCTGCCGTATCATACAAACTTAAAAGTAGAACTTTAGTTCAACTTTAAGGTGTTTATACTGTGTGGGTATAAATTCTGGGGCACACTAGTAGAACTGAAGAACATCAGCTTAGGATATTCTATCTTCTCCAGTCTTGGAGAGCCTTATGAATCAGGTCCAATGCAACAATGATCTAATTTACAAAATAAGATAGATGACTAAATGGTTGGGTGAAGGACAATTTGTTGAAGGTCATATGTAATAAGCCCTAAGATCAAGGACTGGTGGTATGAAACACGTCAAGGCACCATCATGCTGCTTGGGATCACCTGTTTTGGGTTGTGAATGAAGCCCTTATTGAATATGGCTTACAAATAATGACTCCTTGTTTTTGAGTATTTTTCAATTTGTTAGGACCAAGCAAGGTCTGAGGATCTGGTGGCATTGCCAGTGTTGAACAATGGGGCCAGTTTTGTTTCCCTAGCGGTAACAGAACCACATATGTGCCTTTCATAATGAACATTGATTAGATTTGCTCTTCTCAATGCCATGACTATCACTCACATAATAGTCGAGTATCCAAAATTAACAATATTTGCTTTCTTTCCAGAAACATAAAAAATAGACACAAGATAACGCTAAACGCCCTCAACAGTAAGTAAGCTACAATGTTTTAAATCTCCAGCAAACTGCTTTTAGATTTTTCATTTGGCAACCTTTGTCTTCAGAAATTATCTATGAGAGTGCTTCAAAGTGCCCTTGGAGCATTGACTAGAACATCACAAAATCAAAAAAAATCCAATAGCAGTAAATTATACTCAAAATACTCAACAAAAAAATGATTTTCACATTTCCTTGACATGTGCCAAGATGTGATTTTCACATTTTTTTCACATATATTTTCTAAAACCATAAACCACAATAAAAAATACACAAAATATCCCAAAAGATTAAAAACTAAAGACACTACACTCAAAACCTTTTAAAAACACTTTATTTTCCTCTAATTTTGAATTCTTGATGGAATCCAATATGCTGTATTTTGCTGTATTGCTGAAATTGAGAACATTGTGGGCATTTTATTCAAGTGGGACAAATTTACACATTCATAAGGGACAGCACATTTAGCTAATGGTATATGCAGGCTTTGCTGTTTGCTTAGACAGTGTTACACAATTGAATTATATAATAACATCCATTTTCCCCATGTATGGTTTTCCCACAAAACACAAAGAAAAAATAATGCTCCAATCACTGGTAGGAATTTATTTAGTCATCATGTGCATGACTTATTCCTTTTAAATTTTTGGAGTAAAATTCATTGTTGATAATTATTCTCAAGACAACATCCAAAACAGAACCAATAGTAATTGAAAAATAGAATAAAGCTTATTAAAAAGGGGTTTTTACACAAGCACATAATGCCGTGTTCTCTGTCCTTCTCTCAAGGCTTCTCCTTTTATGTTTTTAGTCCACATTGCAGCCCCCAACAATAGTCAGCAATGATGGTAATGGTCCCCTGCTCTTTTGTCAACATATTTTCAACAATGGCCTTAAAGTTTAGGTCTATAATGATACCAGGGAATTTGGTGATCACTTCCTCAAACAAAGGCCAAGCTCCTCGTCCATTTTTGTCTCAAACTGTGGCAGCATGGTGGCTCAGAGGTTAGCTTTCTGGCCTTTGCAGTGCTAGATTCCAGGTTCAAATCTTTGCCAGGACACCATCTGCATGGAGTTTGTATGCTTTCCTTTGCCCAGGTTTACTCTGGTTTCCTCCCACATTCCAAAAATATGCAGGTAATTTATTTGGCTTCCCCCTCAAATTTACTTTATACTGATGTCATAAGACTTGAGTAGGGTAGTTAGATTGTGAGTCCCTTTGAGGGACAGCTAGTGACATGACTATGGACTTTGTAAAACACTGCGTAATATGTTGGCGCTATATAAATACTGTGTAATAACAATAAACTATGGATCTTTTATCAGTTTGCAGATTTCAGGACCAACATTCACCTTTTTTTGATAGAAACTTCACAAACTGCTTCATGATCCCAAGTTTGATGTGGAGTGAAGGCAGAAGTGCTTTACTTTGGGTCCATGAGATGTGCCCTTTACAATGTTTTTACTTCCAGTTCCCAATGGCATTCGCCTTGGGCATCAGCAGAGCACAGCAATGTAGCTCATTTCTTTGTCTTGAACACTGTCTTTCCAAACATTTACATGTAAGTGTTCTAGATACTCTGCATGAGTACAGTACAGACTGTCAGAAAATAATAAAAAATGGCCAAGTTAAACATTGATTTGTAAAAGAAACCTTACGTGATAAGAAAAATGGATGTTATTTTCGGAAAGAGGGACCCAAAAAGAGAGATGTTTGAAAAAAATGTTTCCATTCCAGGCCTGCATAATGTGTGTGCTGGTAAACTTTAAGCAAAGTGGTAGCTCTGGCCCACTGGCTAATCTACAAATCTTTACAATACGATACAATTACAACAATATAAAAAGCAACCATGTAAAAAAGTGAAAACTAGAATATATATAATATATAACTCTAAACACTACAACAGCTTGGGCTTGTGTACATGGGTGGTAATGTAGAGGTGTGGTTACTGCTTCTTTACCACCAGTATCTGTGCCTGAGGTTGAGCTGTCTGTTGAATTGTCTCTCTTACAGCTGCCTATAGGAATGAATAGGGGCAGTTTACTAGCACCCATGTAAGCAACTCATACACTCAATCATGTAGACTAGTGGTCGCCAACTGGTGGTCCGCAAGAAAAGTTTGGTGGTCCACAGAAAAATTTGGACATTATATGCAATTTTTATGTTTTATTAATAAAAAAACAAAATATTATTGTATTAAATTTTTTTATTCTGAATGAAAGTTTTCACCTCTATATTGCACTAAATTCACAAACTGTACTAGAGACGGAAAAAGGAGGTGCAGTATAGTCTTAAGTTGTATGAGACAACCGTTGCCGAGCCGTACGCTTCAGTATTGTTTCCACCATTACAACAGTCACCCCGCTCCGCCAATACCGATTCTCATCCCATTGTTTTGTTTTATTTGTTCATTTCTCAGATGTTCTTTTAGGTAAGTATGACCATAACTGTGTATTTTTTTTACCTGTTATATTTAATGGCATCAAAAAGTTTGACTTAGATAACTATCATTTCTTGTTTGGTCTTAGATTGGAATGAAATAAACCCATAATGAGTGAGAGAAAGCAAACTAATATTTTGCTTTTCTTTAGTAATACCAAAGATAATGCAACTAATGATAATAGTAACAATAGTAATACTTCACTTAACCATGAGCTGATCAATGAATCAGAGACTCCACAGTCCTTGTCAGCACCATTAGGAAGATCATTATTTTACAAATGGATTTATCTTTTTTTTTTAAATTTATATAAATGGTCCCCAGGATTTAAAATTGTGAATTTAGTGGTCCGTGAGGTCCAAAAGGTTGGGGACCGTTGATGTAGACTAAACATGGCAGCATGGAGTATGTTGAGAAAACCTAGCTTAAAATTGCAGCATTAGGTGAAACCAGATTGGTCCGTTTATATTACCTTATATAATCTGTATACAGTATTATATATACTGTATATAATCCTGTATTGTATCATGCAAATAATACAGGAATAAAAACAAAAAAGCATATCTAAAAACAGTTATATACTGAATACTATCAATGAATGTATGATCCACATACAGTCATCAGAGCACCTTGGTGGTCCACCATTCAACTGTAGTAAGCTGTAGTATAGGGGGGGAAGTGAGCTCAGTGACAATGGCCATGTTTCTGCATCGTCATTTAAACACACAATGTCAGTTCTTGCCTTCCTTTTTTATAAATTCTCTGTTTTTAAATGCTTTTTAATTATTGGTATTAACATGTTTAAGCTTCTCAAATGTAATTGTAAAGTATTAGCAGGATGATTATAACTGTAGTAGGTCTCAGCTGGTGGCATGGCAAAATCTCTGATTCACTGTTGTCTGATGTACACTAAACCGTTTTTTTGTGTTGAACTGGAATTAATTCAGCTAAACAATATGCACATAACCCCCCACTTTTTTTAACTAAAACCTAGGGCTACAAAACCTGATTTACTAAAAAAATTAATTTTGACCAGCAGCTTTAACAAATAGGGAAAATCTAGAAGGCAAGATGCTTTACCAAATTTTGCAAAAGAGGAGGGGGAGGGGAGGGGCTCTCCTGATAAAAGTAGATGCTTCTTGCCTTTCCCACCCAGCGGTGACCTAAGATATCTACATGAACCCTTTATGACAAGTTTGGCAACTAAAATGTATCTGAATCTTAAAATTAAAAATGCATAAAAAATAATGGTTACCCAGAGCTAGTCCAAGACTGGTGTTCTTCTCTAAATATCTATGGTTTTGCTTATTTCAATCAGGTGATCCTGAAAGTTAGAGGTTGCATAGAAGCTCCCCATGCTATGCTACCTGAGCAGCTTGCTATGTAGATGCAACAGTGGATTTTTAAGAATGCATGTGTCCACTGGGTATTGCAAACTGCATGCTGATGGATAGTGGGTCAGCATGTTCAGTTGCAATCGCACACAGCCTAAAGACAATTATTGTCATTATCTACTACTCACAACAAATTGCCATCAGATGATGAATCAGACAATCTATGTCCAGTTCTCACATCACATGGCTACAATAGAGCTGGTCATAAATCCCAACTGCCCAGCAAACGTGAAAGTTACACGGACTGAGGAGCATGCACCCCATCACATTCACAGTTTTTGATTGGCTGGCCCAAGAAAACAGATACAGACCAGATATGGTGGAGGCCCAACTATTGGGGATACTTTTTAAGTATGTAGTCAAAATGGCAAGCCCCCGCCTTACCGACATTTTGCACACCAAAAAAAAATGAATGCACAAATTATAATTTTTTAAAATACCAAATGGAATAATTTAGATGGTAGATTAAAGTTTCAGTGTAAAAAATACTTTTTAATAGTTAAAAGATTAATTTTGTATTATTTAAAATATGCTACACTTGAGAAGTGTCAAATGACCAATATAATTATCAAAAGATTAAGCCATTTAAATTGGATTCTATGTGAACATTTCAACAAGTTGTATATTATATCGATGAATAAAACACTTTCTATAAAAGGTCAAGGTTTAAAAGACAATATAAAGAAACAACACAAAAATAAACTTACCTGCCTACTCACACTTTTTCAAAAACAGTCACCTGTCCTTGTTCTGTTACAAGTGCTGCCATCTTTATCCTTATACTGTGCACATGCGCCGCTCTGTGTACTTTAAAAAAAAAAAAAGAATCCAAACAGCTAGGTAAGAGTGTTTTTGTGCAGAAGGGACATTGCCTGTCCTTTCTGCAATAAAAATCCCACATGCTCCCAATTTTTCATCATGCAACTTTAGGCATTCATAAATCATTTAGATTCACTAACCCACTCTTTTAAGAAGAATGTAGGCTTCATCCAGATCCACCACACTTAGAAAATTATTTTCTTTTCAGGGATTATTACAATCCATCAACGGATGGTCTAGTTCAGCGGTCGCCAACAGGAGAAAATTTTGGTGGTCCGTAGCTCTGGGCGGTGCACCCCCCAGCGGGGTCAGGAGTAGGACCCGGGGGGGGCGCATCGGCCAAAGCCGCGGACCATGAATCCCGTACGGATTGTAGGCTCAGGGTGGTGGAGAGGTTGTATCTCTGGACACAACCCGCCCACTCTCCCATCGCAGACTCAGACCTGCAAAGGGAGAGTGGGTGGGTTCTGGCATTATGAGGTCCCTCTGGAGGAGGTTTCTTCCCCTTTGAGTGACACACAGCTCCCCAGAGTCGGTGCATTTAGTGGTCTGTTGGTCCGAAAAGGTTGGCGATTATTATTAATATTATTAAACAGGATTTATAAAGTGCCATGTTACGCAGCGCTGTACATTAAACAGGGGTTGCAAATGACAGATGAATACAGACAGTGATACAAGAGGAGAGGACCCTGCCCTGAAGAGCTTACACTCTAGTAGGTGGGGGATTTTACACACAATAGGATGGGCATTATTTACACAGTATTTATATAGCACCATCACATTACGCAGCGCTGTACAAAGTCCATAGTTGTGTCTAACTGTCCCTCAAAGGAGCTCACAATCTAATGTCCCTACCATAGTCATATGTCATCAATGTAGTCTAAGGTCAATTTTTAAGGGGAAGCCAATCACCTCACTGTTTATTTTTGGGATGTGGGAGGAAACCAGAGCAGCTGGAGGAAACCCACGCAGACACCTGGGACCCAGCTCTGCAAAGGCCGGAGTGCTAACTCCTGAGCCACCGTGCGGCAGTCAATGTTCTAGTTGTCCGTTCATTGCCCCTTACCATTTGCTCCAACACGTACACCAAATTACAACGGCTCCAACCTTGCAAGTGAGGTAAAATTTTTGTTTCATGTTGCTTTATTTTTTACTATTATATCTTGATGATCAAAACTCTTTAAAGCAGGACTAAATCCAAACATTAGAAAATTGCGAGCAGGCAATTCTTTAAATTACAGTAGGGACAGGTGATAAACTTCTGCAATAAAATAACCTCACCTGCCCCATCACACTTTCAATGTCATTCTGGCTCAGCCAATCAAGATGTCCAAAGATCAAAACGAAGAAGAGAAGAAGGAGGAAGATGGCGACACCCAGGTACGTGTAAATAGGGTTTAGTTCCACTTTAATATTTTAATACAGTGCTGATAATCAACCCTACATGTGCAAGCCTATTAAAGGCAACACAGCAAGACTTATTAGGATATCTTTCCTCATTTCAGGTACTCAGCATTTTATAATAATATTACTTTTTATTTTTATTAGACCAGAGTTGTCATGGTGCAGCAATAATGATCACTTCTCTAATCAGAAGCTTTAAAACCCAAACAGCCCGAACAGCATGACAATCAACCATGATGACATTTCATAGCGTAACTTCGTACCACGGAACAATGTTTTGTATATTTCATGTTCAATCTGCTCCTTTACAAGAGCTGTTGGAGGAAAAGGTTTTACACCTTATAAAAGGTGACAAGCTGGTGCTGCGCGGATTGTACAGAGGGAAGAACAGCTGGGTGGAATTAACATCTTTTAGCTGCTAATAAATTATGTCACCCTGAGATTCTGAGAGGGTCTGATATTTTAACAATTTAAAGGAAATAATAAAAACATATACAGCACATCTCAGCAATATTGCCCACTGTTCTTTGTTAAAACACTAATGCATTCCCACACTTTGGGTGGAAAAGAAATATCCGTTATCACATCCCTGTAACATTAACTACAACTGCATTTTTGTGTTTTTGGGATTTTTTAGGTATCACAACTCTTTTTACTTTATACAGTTAAAAATTCATATAATGTATTAATATTCATAAGTATATACAACATTTTAAAACATTCCAGCACATAACAATAGTTTGTAGGACACTTTCCCCAGACATTTTTTTGCCTTAATGCGTTTTACCTTTTGGCTTCATCAGAAGGCTCAACCTTTGAATAAGCCTGTTCCAACATCTGATATATATGTTGGGAATAAAAAAAATAGATAAATCCTATCAGCTTGTTTACAATATAAGATATTTGGAAAAAATGTATATTCACCAGACAATCAGTGTATAGAATTCCAAACACCCATGTAAAGCAGGGGTCCACAACCCAGCGGTGGTCTGCGGCTCTTGCCAGTGGTCAGAGAAGGCTCAGAGACAAAACCTGCCCACTCTCCCATTGCAGGCAACACAGACCTGGAATGGAAGAGTGGCCGGGTTCTGGCATCATGGCATCACTCTGGGGGAATTCTCTTCCCCTTTGAGTGACACACGGCTCCCCGTGCATGCACGGTCCGGAGTCCATATCTTTAGTGGTCTGTAAGCCCCAAAAGGTTGGGGACCACTGATATAAAGCAAAGTGAATTATTCAAATATTTTGTAAAATCATTGTAAATCCATTGTTGACAACCAATAGCTACACAATTATCAGTGTAATCTATATAAATATATATATATATATATATATATATATATATATATATATATATATATAAAAAGCTGCACCCCACCCAGGGATGTCCTTTATTGCAGAAGGGAAAAGCAATGTTTCTTTTACAATAAAATACACTCACCTGTCTTCACTCCATTGAGGATGATATTATCCTTTCCTCTACTGGGTTTTGGATCTTTGGTCATCTTGAATGGCAATGCTGGAGTGATGTTGTCTGACCGACTGGAGTTAACTCATTCCCAACAAACAATGGTATGCTGTGATACCAGGCATTGTACATGTTGCTCACCAGTCAAATTACATTTCAGAACAGATGGCGAACAGACAGGTATGTTAATTGTAGAAAAAAACATTAATTGCGTTTTTTTCCTTTTATTTTATTGAGCTCACTTTAAAATACCACAAAAATGGGGCATAGAACATGACACAGCTGTATAGATATAAATAAACACTTTACTGGTATATTTACCAAATTAAGAAGTAGTACATAGAATAGCAGAAGCTTATTGTTGGGGTTTACATACACTTTAAGGACCATTGTACCTTTTGATGAGTCCCATGATCCATCTGGTAGGTAAATGGTAATAAATAGGATTACATTCTTATGTGAGGTTTTTCTGTTTTGGGGTAAGCCCTTGTGAAGATGGTGGCACATGGGGACTATGTTTAAGTCCTTGTTTATAGACTTTAACAGTCAAAAACATAATATACAGCCAACGTGTTTCAGTGATGTTCCTTTCCCCCTTTTTTAGGGTTTAGTTTGGTGCATCAGATGCATCCATGTAAAGGCTTAGCTTTGATGCAAGATGAGTTGGGTTCTCAATGTCTGCTGCCATATTGTGGGGAAAGCACATCACCTAAATTGCATTGGCTACATAAACTTTTCCTATAAAGCCTTTAAAACCAAATACTGTGTTCCATGACTGTTTGTGCTTGACACTTCTCATACAACCATAAGATAGACTTATAAAACAGGTTAAATTATAAGTTTACTGCCTGCCTTAGCTTCCTTAATCCCCAGTGCTTTGGGCAGCAGTTCAAGCCAAACCAACAGGGATGTGATCTATTCTTCAAGACACAGGTTATCCCTAATATCCAGCTTTATGGGAACATTTATGAGATTTTCTTTTATTCCTGTATTGTCTATAAGACAGGAAGTTATGAAAGAGAAATCTTCCTAAACAAATGGAAAAAAAATCCAGTTTAACTATTTCTTAATCTATCTCTATTTAATCTAAACAAAAAAAGTTTTTGGCTTTAAATATACTGTATAGCCTATCTACGGGGGAAAACTTTTGCCTGCCTATCCTTCTTTCCCACCCTTGCTTAACCCATCCACATGCTTTTTAGTTGTTCTTGCCTTTCATTCTATAAATTTAATATATTGAAGATATATTCACCAATAGTCACCTAAGAGCAGATGCACTCATGCCGGCAAGTCCCCCTGTGTTGATGTCCCTGCTTTGGATCCCTTTTCTAGATTCCATTATTGGATGTCTTGGCTGGACAGCCAACGGAAGTGTCGTCGGTGATTCCACTGGATCCCATTGTAAAGGTAGGAGTCAAAGAAGATTTAGGACTGAACACATGTCCTCATATTTAGGAAAGTGAAAGGGCATTTTAAATTTACTCTTTAAATGCATTTTTATGCTTTTTTTTATAAGTATATAAAACAAATTGAAATTACTATGGCTTTCCTTAAAATTCTTTTAGATTTTGGTTCTGTATACTGCAGAAACGTTTGTACAAAATGGGAAAAAAGAACAGGAAGAAAATGATTTATTCACTACATCCCATATATGCCAGAGCTATGCATTTATCACACTTTGTTGGTAGGGTAGTGAGCATTGTAAATATCAGTGGTCAGTGTTGCTGGCTCTCCTAGAACCTATTTACAAAGGTCTTATGGGGTTGCTCATAAAAAGGGAACTGAAAAGCCCCATTAATCACGCAGATCTACTGGCAGAGCTGAGCTTAAACAGAAATGAAGCTATGTACCCAAAGATCAAAAGTGCAATACAAATTCTTCTAGGAAAATGTAAATTTGGAATATAACATTGTAGGTAGAAAAACATTAATATTCAAGGGCCAGTCCATGGAAAAGGAATATTTCTTTATTGAGGAAATCAAGTTTCTATTGGAATACATACCTGTGCCTGTTGAGGTGTAACTAGAAATCCCAAAGAAACATAGCACACAATTTTATTGCCACCATCAAAAACAAAAACTGCACTATGATAGGTTACAAAGTAATGTAGAGGATATGATGGATATGATTAAGTTATGTATAAGTTTGTGGATAGGAAGGGTGAGTATAGTACAGTGTTTTTATTATTATTATTATTATTATTAATAATAATAAACAGGATTTATATAGCGCCAACATATTACGCAGCGCTGTTCAATAAATAGGGATTGCAAATGACAGTGTTTAAATGGATTGGTGTAATATATAAATGTACAGCACAGTGTACAGAATAAGTCAGTGTGGTGAAGGGAATATACAGAACGGAATACAGAACAGGATGGGGGGTATAAAAAATGCACAGAGTAAATCAGCATGGTAAAGGGAATGTACAGAATGGCGGAGTAAAAAGAATATATGGTACAGTGTGAAGAATGGTTCAGCAGGGCAAATAAAATGTACAGCACAGGGTATAAAATGGAATGGTGAGATATATAAAATGTACAGTACAGCATACAGAATGAGGCAATGTAAAATAGGAAATGTATAGCATGTCAATGTGGGGCTGACCAAATCCTAACCTTCATGAACACAGAACCAGCTGTGACATCTCAATGTTTTGCCGCTGACTCTTAAACGCAAATGCCCCCCCCCTTTTGTGTAAAACTTTCCCTGTTTCCTGGATTGTAAGCTCTTCAGGGCAGGGTCCTATCCTCCGTCTGTGTCACTGCCTGTACCGACTGTCATTTGCAACCTTTGTTTAATGTACAGTGCTGCATAATATGTTGGCGCTATATAAATCCTGTTTATTATTATTATTATTATTATTAATATTAATAATAATAATAATATTAACCACCCGAGCGATAACCCCTACCTTGGTTCGGGTTTAAAATAATTACAATTATTGATATCCCCGAACTGTATTTTCATACAGTGAAAAAAGTTCGGGTTTATCGATCACTTACCCGGTCCCGCTGCGATCATCTAGCGTCGTGTTCCAGCGTCGATCTCCAGCGTCGTCCTCCAGCGTCGGGTGCCCTCTCCGGGAAGAAGAAACCGACCGGTGGAAACCGGCCGTAGCGTGTACGTCGGCGCGTATGATGACGTCGGCGCATGTGCAGGAAATTCAAATTGAAACTCATTCAAACACATTTTGTATTGGATTGAATACAAACTCCTGTATCCAATCCAAAATAATTCAAAATAAATACAAAGTATGTAATTGGTTTGAATTTTGTTCTCATTTTGTATTGGATTGAATACTTAATAAAGTCCTGTATGTGACGGACACTAGGGAGGTGTTTTAGAAAAATATATTGTTATACAGTATACCCAATTATCGCATTTTCAGTATTTTTCATTTATTTATGTATTCTTGTTTAAGCTGATTTTTTGTGTCTTTTATTTAATTTTATTAAAATTATTTTATTTTTTTTTACATGATTGTGTTTCAAACATTTTTTATATTCATGATATCTACTAGAACCCTGTTCGGACATATTTCTGTAAGTTACAGGTCTACAATTTAAAAAAAAGTGTAACGCTTTTGGAACAGAAATCTAGACCTCAGTGTAACGCTCAGGTGGTTAATAAAATGTCAGCAGATGAAGGCTTGCACTACTCATTTTCTCTGCAGCACTGACTGATGACAATACTTATTGTGTTGAGAAGAAGAGGCAAGTAATGAAAGTGCTGCTCTGATTGAGGTCTGGATGGGGTAGCCCAATTTACCTGGGCAGATTTTTCATTCCTAGGGTCCTAAACATGCCCCTCTGACTTGCACATGAATCTTCTGCTGGGCACAATTCTTTGGCTTGTGTTCATTGGACAAGGAATTAATTTTTCCCAATGGAACACAGACATTGAAAAAACCAACAGGGGTTCTAACCATTTCCTACGCTATCCATGAGTAATGAAAAATAATGTGGCTAGAGCTACTCTTGAAGGCACAAACTAACATGTCCTCAAGATGTGAGCAACAGTGAAGGGTTCTCTTGACTATGCAAGGCAAAGCAATAGAATCTATATAAAGCTTTCTGTCCCCACAGCATCTACCCTTCCTTCATTCCACTCACACTCAATGGAACTAGCATATATTTATTGATATCTGGCAGCAGAATGGAGCATTGGAGAATGATAAAAAGGCAAATCTGTCCTGCTGGGAAGGAGGCAATAAAGTGAAGCTGAATCCCTGGCATATGTAATGATCATGTTTGCTTCAAAGCTTAATACTAAACAGATAAAATGGCACCAAATGAAAAAATCTATATTTATTTATACTTTAGCTAAGCAATTTTAAGCAGTTTAGTTATATGGATTTATTTGGTATGAACTTCATATGGAGCAGACCTGTGGGAGAGGGCGGGACTGTGACAGTGAGAAGCACAACGATTAGCCAATCCGTTAGCATGACCAGGGTGACAAAAAGCTGAGCCCATCAGTCTGCTGCTGTCCTTTCACTATCCAATTACAAGCTAGGGGAAGGACAAGACCTATAAGTCTTACTTAACTGCAACAGAAAAATATCAGGTCTTTGTTCCAACAATGAACCCCTGCTATTTTCTTCTTCTTTTTTACTTTTACATTTAAAAAAACTCTAGGGCAGTGGTCACCAACCAGTGGTCCTGGTATGCAAGAAAAGTTTGGTGGTCAGAGGAAGGACCCTGCTGGAGAGTGTACAGCGGCCAGAGCCGGGGACCACATCTCCTGCATTGATCTCATGCTCAGGACGCTGGGCGGGTTGTGCCTCGAGTGGAGCGGGTGGGTTCTTGCATCATGACGTCACTTTGGGGGAAGTGTCTTCCCCTTTGAGTGATACACAGCTCCCCGCACATGCGCGGTCCAGAGTCCATGAAAATAGTGGTCCCTGAAATCCAAAAGGTTGGTGACCACTGCTCTAGGGTTTGCCACTAAAATAGAAAACTCGGGAAAGAGTAAACCTCTACAAAAGTTCTTGACTGTACTATGTGGCCAAATTGTGTAAATCTCAGAATGGACAGAAGTACATAGCTGTTTAATATATACAAAAGTTTGCAAAGTTTTCTTAGCACAAATAGCTCACTGATTGATTCCACTCAATTCTTTATTGCATTGTGCTAATCACTACAGAGTTAATAATAAATGAAACCTATCTTGCTGAATGAGTGAACTCCTTTATGTGAAAGTATTTCGCTTCGTTGGCTGCGTCTATCACAAGTGGCTAAATGATAACGGCTGACATTATTAGCCTATTCAGCGCGTCCATTGAGAGCCTGTTTTGTGAACACACTCCTGGAAACAACTCATCCAACATAACACGAAACTCGGGAAGTTATAAAAGACTAATTAGATGTTCATAATGCGACCGTGGAATATGCCGATGTTCTGTAACTCTTCTCCTCGAGGTCGGCGTACATACCATTTCCTCCTATAATTATATCAAGCTAATTGGTGTATTCAACCGAAAAAAAAATCCCTATTTCATTTCATGCAAATAATAAATGACCAGAGCAACAGAGGATAAAATTGAATTCTGATCTTTAGCTGTGTCTATTAAGAGACAATTCAAAACTGGCTACATATGCTTTATAGGCAGCTAATAATTAGACGTCTCATTGTGTACTTTTTTATTTGTACAATTAAAGACCAATTCCACCCTGACAGTTAAAGCAGATGGAAATCCTAAATGAATGAGATTAAATTTGCTAAAGCATTGTGTTTTCAAAAACAAAGGTTGCCATGGGTTTTTTTTAAATATTTAAATAAAAATCATTATAACATTTTCATTTAAATATTGGTTTCAATCTTTGTTGTATTGATGGTTGTATGGCATTTCAAAGGATGGGCTTTCTAAACAGTGGCACATAATTACATAAAGTGTGGCCACTTGTAGTCCCCATATGAAGTCTATGTGTGAGGGTGACATTTTAGGGGCACAAATAGGAGATGGGGATAGAAGGTGGTCACCCTATATTAGGAGGTCTCCATTTGCAGTTTGTGGGTCATAGTGACAATATAGTTGGGACACAGGGTATAGGGTAGTCATCATATAATCGGAAGCCCTCATTTGAGGTCTGTGTGACTTGGTGACAATGAGCCTGATTTATTAAAGCTCTCCAATGCTGGACAGGATACAGTTCAGTTTCACACATTTGGGACACATTCGAGGCACATTTGGGACACAGTTTAGGGGTGGTCACTTTATATTAGATCTGTGTCACAAGGTGACAATGTAGGGGTACAAATAAGATCCAGGGGATAGAGAGTGGCCTATAATAGAAAGCCCCCACCTGAAGTTTGAGTGGCATGGTGAAAATGTGGGGTAACAATTGGGAGACAAAAAAAAGTCCCCATTTGAAGTCAATGTGACAAGGTGCCAGTAAGAGACACAAATGGGAGATTGGGTAGAGGGTAGTCACCCCATAATAGGTAGTCCCCATTTGTAGTTTGTATGACTGGGTGAAGATGTAGGAGGGGCAGAAATGTGAGAGAATGAAAATGTCATGACAATAAGAAGGCAGGGATAGAAGGTGGTCACCCTATAATAAAGAGTTTATATTTGAAGACTATGTGACAAAGTGCCAAAGTTGAGGTACGACTTGCAAGACAGGGAAAGTTAGTGGCCACCCTATATTTGGATGTCTCCATTTGAAGTTTGTGTAACAAGTTGCCAATGTAGGGGCACATTTGGAAAACAGGGTAGATGGTGGTCACCCTATACTAGATAGTGTTTATAACTGAATTGCAGAATAAGTAAATACAAAAAACTGTTCATTCTTGAATCTTGGTGTGCTTTGTGTATTTCTTTTAGATTTGTTCAGTATAACTCTCATGCTTTCATTTCCTTTGCTTAGGATCAGTCACTGTTGCCTTTTTCCCCTACATGGGGCAACTGGTCTTTTATCCACTCCCTCCTGAACTTTTCTGCAGGCAGTCTGTAGCAGGTACGTCTCCCGGGTCTCTCCCACATTTCTGCTCTCTTTATGTGGAGCATAGCGATTTTGTTATCTTTGCTTTACCAAGCTAAAATCTGAGGTTGCAAAGACATTCAAAATTCACAGAAACATGTGTTTTATATATTTTGTGGCTATTTAAGAATTCTTTTAAATGAAAGTTTTTGTACACGGAGTTAGGTTTTAAATAAGTACCTTCATGGTAAAAACACCTGAGATTATTTTAAGGATACATTCCCAAATGCAATACTTTTGTTTAAATATCTCAATAAAGGATATAGACCAACTTTGTGTGCATTAAATGCATTTGAAAATTCAAGCATTACCTTGTAAAAGTAGCGGTGACATCAGCATTGTTCTGCAAATATTCTGCACAGAGAACAGAATTTTGGGTGAGACCACGTTGGTTCTTTCACTACCAGCTGCTTGTAGAAGACTACAGAGGGTGGATACAGGACCACATACCCTGCACAGTAAGAGATAATTAGTGACTGGTTACTGGAAACTACTGGACTGTATAGATTAAAGTTGGAGTATATGTGGCTCTTGTCTAACAATATTTGTTTAGCCTGGATTTCTTCTCATTTCCCTTTCCCTATTTTCTCCTTATTCAATCCAGGTTTCAAAATCATGGTGCAGATTGTCCTCCTACTAACACTGTTGTAGTCATGCTGGTGCCCAGTGGCTTAGCTATGAAGGCAGATCTCCTTATTCTCCTCACAGGAGGAAACTAGATTCATGTATTGCCTTGCATGGGGGGTTGTGCAGGAAGAGAACATTGTCAGTGCCAAGGTACCCACTTCACTTTCTGAGACTGCTGGTTGCTGCCCATACTTGAATACCATTGAAATAAGGTCTTATTCAAAGTTATGAAAAATAACTGCATAGGCAGCACCAAGAAGGTTTCTAAATACAGGCTGCAAACTCCACTGAAGGACATTTCAGATAATAAGTGGGTCCAAAGGTATTGGGGTGGTTTAGATTATGTTGGTGTGGTAGTAAAAGCAGAGAAATATTTATGTAAATTTGAACTTTCCATAGCCTTTTATTTGTTAGACCATTCATTTTAACATAAACCTTCATTATTGCATTATTAAAGTGCATTAATTTGCTTTGCATGTCATTTACCTGTCAAAGTTTGCTGTTGGGCACCACTATCTTGCAGGTGATGTCATCAGCTCTTGCAGACTCAGAGATATAACTCAAAGCAGACCTAAACTCAAATTTTACTTTACATAAACGACCATTGTGTTACGTGCAACCTCCCCTTTCTGTCTTGATCGACACAGTTATCAAGACTAAATGAGAGCGCAGAGCCTCCCTGGATATTACATCATGCATTCTGGGAGGCTTTAGGCTGCTCCTTCTGCACATGCCCAATCCCATACATGTACAGCAGAGGTGGCTGGATACGGCCTAGCCAGTATTCCAGTCCGGTCTAGCGCCCCCTAGTTATTTATTGTTGGATCCCGACTAATTAAATTGTCACTCTATTGAGAGTTCCCACGATATCATCGAGTTCCCGCACAGTAACTCCAATTACTATGCCTAAAGAGCAGAAGCAACACGCAGTTGCCATTCTACAGAAGGTTGACCTCGAACATTTTGTCTTCAACCCCGAATGGGCTGCCGAAATATTCTTCGTCCAACGTGGCAACAAAGCCCTGTGTTTAGTGTGCAACAACACCAACAGCACTTTTAAGCGGTCGAATCTCAAGAGGCATTTTGTATCCAAGCATGCGCACACGTACAGAGACTACACTGAGGATAAGTGGAAGACTCGCTTGCAGTCACTGTTTTAAAAAACCTTTACTTGGACACCTTGTTTCTTCTGGCCTAGTGTGCTTTCTTGACCTCCTAAAATGGCCTAAAATGGACTCTTTTTTCACTTTTACAGCGATCTTGCACCTGCGCAGTTCCAGATTGGGTGGAGAACCCGGAAGAAGAAGGCCAAAGATGGCGGTGCCCAGTGCTTCTTTTTCACCGGGACGAAGAATTCCAGTATAGCTCTGGATTCAATCGAGGAAAATTCCTGTTTGATCTGTGGAATTATTTAGTTAAAAGTGGGATTTCTTTTACTTTTCAGTTTAGTTCTGCTTTAAGTGATAAGCTTTAGCTTTTCCCATTGCTCATCTCCGGGTAGCTAGAAAAATATTTAAGGGCAAGGCTGGTTTTAGGGTAGGTATTGCAAACTAGAACCCTTACCTATTCCAAGGATGCAGTTGGCAGAATGGCAAAGTATGCAGGGACCCTCCTTTAATTTATATTTGTCCAGAACTCCCTGTGTCGGGAGGTGAAGAGAGGTGCAGAGGTTCTGCGCTGACACAGACAGTAATTAAAGACTCCCAGAAGAGAGGGTTATGACTTACAAGGTGGGAGATGGCAAAAAAAGGAATTGAATCTTGCTAGGTAGTCAGATTTCCTATTACGTTCAAAGCTCACTGCAACTAAATGAAAATTATTAGTTAAAGGAAAAGCTGTTGCAAAGTGACATTCGAGACTTTTCTCTGTTCTTTTACCTGCATTTGGTCTCTTCAAGCATCTCCAATTTAAGGTTTTCTGTCTCTTTAAACATCTGCGTTAGTTCCACGTAGCTCCATTAAGATTCAGCTGCTACAGTTAATTGCGCTACTGTATAGAGCTGAAACTCACCTCTGTGTTTTTCCTCTGTAAATGTAAATGATTTAATGTTCCGGGTGCAATACTTGTCAAATGATGTATAGCATCTCCTGCCGCTACAGCGGAGCTGTCTTCTGACTGGTGACAAAAAGTCATTAGGAACAATTTTAAAATGGAAACTTGTTTTCTATTTTGGCTCAGCGAGTCGTGGATTTTGTTGACATGATTTATATCGTACATTGCGTTGTAAAAAAAAAAGGCGCAGTCCCTACTGTGCCGTGCAGAATAACAATGCTCCTACAGAATAAAAACCTTTGATGGGAACCATGCAAATAGGCGATACGAGTACTGTACTCCATTGGGCGTAATCATGGATACATCTAACGGTGCGCGTAGAAAATATAGGACAGCAGATAATTGGATGGATATATACATTCAGCTCTGCGGTAGTCGCATAGGGAGGATGACAAGCAGGATCAAAGGATTAATATTATTCATTATTGGTTCTTTTTTTTTTTTTTTTTGTTAACATACTTCTGTTGTTTGTGCAATATCGAACAAAAGGCAGAATAAATAAATGAATATTATATAGGTTTTCCGAAGCTTCTGAAAGACCAAGGAAGATGAGGTTAAGTATTGATGCGGCAGGGTCAAAGTAGTAAGTCACAGACAATATAAAAATGGTGAGGATGCTGGAATGTTGAGGCAGAAACAGCCAGGGTAACCTCAAAGGACATGCTAAAACAGTGTTCATAAATTGCGACTGCCAGCGTTTGTAAACGAGTCGTGTTTTTCCCACTTCTATGTAGCAGCACACTAATAGTATTATACTAACAGCTAAGGGCAAAGGCATAGAGATGAATAAAGCCGCTCATCCATTAAGGTTCTTACATTTCCTTCCATTATGCAATTGGTAATCTGGATCTGCTTTGGATCAGCTAATCTGTTTGATAATACAAACCCATTCCCCCCACCTCTATCTAATTGAGAAAAGTCTTCTGTATACAGCAGAAGTGGTCTCCCTTTGGGAATCTGCATCACTGCCTACATGATGGGGACCCTTTACTTGTAGGGTTCCAAGAGCTGAGTCTACAGTGGTGATGCCATCACAAGACAACTGATTGGCACTGCCCATCAAGACTGGCACTGCCCATCAAGACTGGCACTGCCCATCAAGACTGGCACAAGATTGGCACTGCCCATCAAGACACATCTACAGCCATGAATTGTTGGCACCCAAGTAATGGCATTGGTAGGGGACGTGGTTGTCGGAATTAGGTGAGTATGTTTTGTTTTATGAAATAAAAGAACCTGTAAGATAGGTAGTAGAAGGGTTGGAGGGAGCTTAGTATTTGCCCAAAGATGGGCTTTAAGGTTTTTATTTACTTTATTTCGTTTGTAGGGGTCCACTTCAGTACTTGAATGATGTTTACCCTTGGCTGTTGGCAGTCCAATGGTGGGACCCCTTATGGAACCCGAAGAGGTGATGGCAGCTCAAGACAACAGTCATAGACCATCTAGGATGGGTGTATCTACATAACCATGGATTAGCAATCCCCTAGTAATGGGACTTGCAAAAAATGGAAGATTTAGGTGAGTAAATTTTTCCTTGTGGGATAAGAAAAAAAACATGCTAGATGGGTAGTAGGAGGGTGGGTATTATTTGCACGTAACTGGGCTTTAAGGCTAAAATTTGGTTGCTGGGCAAAATTAAGCAATGTACACATTTAAGATGATTCTTGCCCAAGAAAAGCAGTTGTGCTGGTCTCAAGTGAAAACGTGATGTATACAGTGGTCTCCCAAAATGATTCATCCATCCACCATGGCAGATCGATGATGACCAATCGAGGATGACTGCTGGGCATTCCTATAGAGAAAGAACTAAAGAAAGAGCTTTTCCATTGAATGTCTGCATGGGGGGTTATAATTGGCCCTTGGTGTGGCATAGGCTACCCTAAAAGTGTTGAGAGTCAACACATGCCCACCTTCATCAGTTTCCTGTTCCCTGCTACCCAAAAAAAAACCTACCTCAATATGCAAAAGCAAATTTTCAGAGCATATTGTTTAGTTTCTATCTGAATTCACCTCCATACAACACAAAAACAGTTTCATTTACATCAGACCACAGTGAATCGGAGATTTACACAAAAAAAAATTGCCATGCCACCAGCTGAGATCTACTACAGCTATAATCTTCCCACTAATCTTTTACAATTACAATTTAGAAGCTTAAACGTGTTAATAACAATAATAATAAAGCATTAAAAAAAATGGAATTTACAAAAAACGAAGGCAAGAATTGACGTTGTTTGTTTAAATGACGATGCAGAAGCCCGGCCATTGTCACTAAGCCCATGCTACAGCCTACACAGCTGCATGTAGAATCACCATGGTGCTCCGATGACTGTATGTGGATAATACATGTAATGATAGCTTTGATGTTTTCATATGTTGTTACTTACAATTTTTTCATCAGTAACATACAGGCAAGAATGTATTATTATTGTATTTTCAGTAAACAAATCTTTTGAGTTATTATTACAGCTTTCAAAGTGATTTACATGTTTGTTTGCTCTTTCAAAATGTTGGTATTGTATCAGATTGTAAAACTAAAATTCATATTTGTAGTATTTTCCTGCAGTGAGGCTTGTCCCCTTTTAAAGTGCCATTTCCCTTGGACCTACTATCAGGAAGCGAGTGTTGATGGAATCCCCAAACCTGACTGCGACCTTGTGACTGCAACGTACTCAACATTTTCCCCAACTGCACCATCATTTACTGAATTAGGAGTAGTGACACACAGGGGTGTATTCATAAAAAAAAAAAAAAGTAGAGGGGGCACGGTACTATCAATGGCGAGCGCGCATGCGCATCATTGTTATGTAAATGTGCCTGCTCCACTACGCTTCTGCCTATGTTTCACTCAACGGGGTAGAAACTTCCCCCAGAGTGACGTCATGATACCAGAACAAGCTCACTCTCCCATGGCAGATCTGAGCCTGTGGTGGGAGAATGAGCGGGTTGTGTTCAGATAGACAACCCACCCACTGCTCTGGGTCCCACCAGCGGGGTCCTTCTCCTGACCTTGCAAGGGGACGGACCGGCCAGAGCTACGGACCACCAAATATTTCTTTGCAAAATAAGAGTGGGCACGCATGCCCATTCCCGTGCCCGCCCCACTAAATAATCCATATGTCATGCATAGGCCTATTGAGTTGAGCTCAAATGTGGGGACGGCTACACAGGTGCCCGGGGGGTCCCTGAAAGCAACTTAGCCACCACATTTTAATGTTTTACAAAACAACAGCCTGCAAACCTAAGATCCTGTTACCACTATGATTCTGCCCTGTGTTTTAAAAAATGCATCATATTGCCATTTACATTGCTATACATTTTATTACGGCAATCCAACGCACCACATCATGCACGCTGTAGAGTACTGGCAAGTTGAAATTGGGGTGCCATTAGGATTGAATGGTAACCCGGGACACCAATGCATATTTGCATAGAAACACATGCATTAACACTTAGCTCTATAAAGCACAAACTATAAAGAAATTAAAAGAAAATAAGGAATGCTGCTAAATAATATTCTTTTTCTAAAGACACGTTAAACTTATGGTAGTGAGGGTTTAACTAAATTTAATCATTAAAACTGTAAGCAAGCAGGTCCTATATTGCACAGGACTAGCGATGTCCATTTAGCAATAAAATAAACTTACCTGCCTTATCCAATTTCTAATTGCACTTACCTGCCTCGCCATTTTCACTATGTTCCTCTTCCGGATTACAAACCCTTGGCCATCTTGATTGGCCAAGCAACTCCCTGCGCATTGGAGTTTATTCATTCCAGGCAGTCAGGGGTAAAAATCTGTGAAACCATGTGCAGTTTAGTTCCAGTTTAACTATGCAAAAATGTAACAATCACACAAAGAACAAAATATTCATCTTTAGACCCAGTTCGTCTTTAAACAACCACTGAGCTATTATTAGTATGACATTTACAGTCAACTGACCCTGACATGAAACCATACGAGATCCAAACACAGAACATACATTGCCTTGGCTGGAATAATGACCCTGTTTCTTATTCATAACAACAACAACACAAACCGTAAGAAAGAAAGAAAAAAAAATCAATACTTTGTCTTATTACATGTCAGCGCTGAAATCAATCCCGATGTTAGATCAAGCAGTTTATAAATTAGTCATGATGACCAGCGTGATCAATACGTTGGAGCGATTCATAAATTAATTACAATCGATAAAACCAATACGTTATAGCAATTCATTAATTAATCAGGATAAACATCCAATATGGAAGCATGCCCAAATGAAGATTTTTAATGGACTGCATGATTGCTGGTGGAGAACAGACTTCCTTTGCAATTGATGGTAAATATAGACACTGACAGTGCCAACATAGAACTTACTGTGATATAGAGAACAATATATCTTATACCAGTTCTATTGGGTATAGGATAGGACAGAAATTACGTATTCACTGGCCTTCAGGAGTTAATGAATTTGGTTATCTTAACCTTTAATGGTTTTAAATACATTTTAAGGGTTCATTTAGATCTTACCAATGTTCATTTTTTAAATGCAATAATATCAATAGAATTGGGACAGCCTGTTATAATGAATAGGCTGGCAATGTAACAAAAGGAAACCCAGAAAATGGAGCATTTTTCCTGATGTAATGCATGGCAACATACCATAGAGTGTTTTTGTTGTGTGCTGCAACGCATGTGCATCTGATCTGCTTTGCCTTTGGGTGCCATTTAATGTGGGACTACATGTAAAGAATTAAAAAATTGTGACCAGGCAGGTTCTTTATTGCAGATGGGGCAGACAATAATCATTCTGCAATAAAATAAATGTACCTGCTTGATTACAGCTTTTATTTTCCCCTGTCTACATACTATCCTGGGTGACGCCATCCTTTTCTGTTGAATCTTCAGCCATTTTGATTGACCAAGCCAGGGTGATGTAAGTCCCGTGCATGTGCGCAGAAGTTCCATCAGTACTTATAGCCCTGGGTGATGTCGGGACACCCGGTATATGTCGGCTTGGTGTACTTAGAAAAGAAAATACCAAAGGGGAAGCAGGATCAAACATAAGGAGGTACAAACTGTACAGCTACACAAGGGCCCTGGACCCTCCTCGGGGGCCCATGATCCCATGGTTGGTTCAGCGGGGGGCCCAAGTCAGGTCTTCATAGGGCCCCACTGTTGGCTATGTCCACCACCGATAGGTAGATTAGTACGTTTATTGCCACAAGGGATATCACCTGTCCTTTCTGCAATAAAAACCCTGCCAGCTGGCATTTTATTATGCAAAACTCTAGTTACCCCTTAATATGTGCACCTCCATTTACTAAACCCTAACAAGCAATAGTGGCAATGACTCTCCAAGCTTGGCTACTTTCAGGACAGAGCTTTTACCCTCCAAATTAGGGAAAGTGGTGCACTCATTTTTTAATAGGGTAAGCTCCAACCTCTTGGGGTAGATAGACTTGGGGAGCACCAGGGGAAGGGTGACAGATTCAAAGCTCACCAGGGGAAATAGAGAGCGTTATTCTCCCTAATGAGGGGCAAAAAGCAAAAAAAAAAAAAATCCACCCCCTCTTTATCCAAAGACGTTTTGAAAAGTTTTGAGTTACATTTTAAAAGATCATAAATCTAATTTCAATGTATGCTTGGCCCCTTGTATTATTTACGAAAGACAGCTAGACATTTTTTTTCCTTTATTAAAAACAAGCCAGTGTCCATCAACAGAATAATTCATGCACGCTGCTTGGGGGAATTTATCAAGATTAAATAATGCGTTATTGCAGAGAAGCTGCACGAGAGAAGATGATCAGAATTTCTTTTTCCTGCAACGGACTTTGTAAAACTATTTTTGGGATAAAAATCCAATCACGCCTATAAATTACCAGGATCATCTTAATTCCTAAAGAAGCACCTCTGCCAATGTCATAGTGCTGCAATGATCAAACATTTGTGCATAAAGTTTATTTAATCCTCTTTACAAACTCTTTACAAACATGGCGAATTGCAATAAAACTGAAAAAACTGAAAGAACAAATTTCCCAGATGAACAAAACTATCAAACATGGTTTTAAATAGAACAAAGAGGCTATAAAAGTGGCATATATATTGAGCCATAGCCCTTCTGCTCTGAGCTCTAGAGACACATGTACTTGTTTGGTAAATTGCTCCATCTAGTGGTATGATGTGGTGTAGCAGGAGTTTGAAACATTTCAAGTTCTAACTACAAAGGTGTTGAGCTGTTTGAGGTCAAGTGACCAAAAAAAAATTTGCCTGGAATGCATACACATTTCTGAGGTTTCTAAGTCTATACCCAGACAACAAATGAAAGATTTTAGTACATATTTTCTAATTCCTGCACATAACCCTAATGATCATTGGAAACTAAAAATGAGTCCTTGATCCTAAAATAACCATTGGTAATTATCTTTACAGATAACTACAACCCTTGCTGGGTTATAGTTATATGTAAATTACAATATAAAATACATATACAATTTATACAACCAATCCTCAAGTTAAGGACATCCAACATATGGACGACTCCTAGATACGAACGGGGCTTCCCTGCTTTCTCCTGTGCAGGATGGAGGCTAGACAGGGTGGTGGTTCGTATAACGTGCGGAAGAAATCTTTTGCTAAACACAGCTGAGGTTGTGGGCGATCTTAAGAGCTGAGCTGATCTGTAACATCTTGTAACTCTTTAATGACCAAGACAAACTCTGCAGTTGTTTCTTTTTGCATATCAAAGCGCAGCTTGCTCCAGAAGGTAATGAATGTCTAGGCTTCATAAAGATTTTTTTTTTGCTTTGTTTGTGATTAACTCACAGTGAGGATTTTATTCAGTAACTGACACCACGCTGCCTAATAATATTTTGAGACAAACATCTGTCCTAATTGCACTTATTAAAAAAATGTACCTGTTCTGACTTACATACAAATTCAACTAAAGAACAAACCTGCAGTCCTTATCTTGTATGTAACCCGAGGACTACCTATATTGTAAATTTTTGGCAAACGTCAGGAGTTTTCCCACATTTTTTATTTCAAGTGCATTGGATTCAATACAAGAAAAGACATTATGGGGTCTATTTATAATTAAGTGAATCTGACAATCACTGAAACATTCCCTGCTGGAGAATCTTCCAAGTTCATGAGTTTCAATGGCTGTAATTGATTTTCCACAAGGGAATATTTCAGTGAACGTTGGAGTCACTGCTTTATAAATTCCAATGCACTGAAAATCTAAATTTGTTGAAAACTCCTGATTTTTGCCAAAAATACACACTATAAATTTTATTATAATTTATTTTATATTTACATATAACTTTAACCCAACAACTCCTTTTTGCCAAAATGTCTACTTAAGTTTATGGTAGCTCCTTCTAACTAACATGGATCTGTTCTTGTCTCTAATTCTTATTTTACCTTATTGTAACTTTTTTTTTACCAGCAAAAAAAGCAAATGGGAAAAAAGTAAAACAAAAAGTGTTAATATAACAAATATTCAAGTGCACAAATAAAAGGAAAATGCAAAGAATGCAAACTGAACTACCTGACATACATAAAAAATATGCATACGGCTCTTGATTGCCAATTCTACTGCTAAATACTGATGCTGATATGGCTCATTGCATTCCGACAAATCAATCAGAAAAGAAAAGTAATCACTGCACTCCGGGGTGCAGCAACGTTCTGTATTGAAAAGTAGATTGGGTCATCGCTAACGGTTTTTGCACGGAATAGCACTGTGTATCTCAAAAAAGATCCCCCCCCCCAAAAATGCACCCTCTGAAAAATATGAAAATTTTATCTAAACCAGCTCAAAAGGCAGCTTTGGCAGGGACGGGAAAATCTGTAGTTTAGCAGAAAAAATGAATCCAGGTGAAATGATTCTGCTCATCATCTAACCCATGGTCAACATGGTAAATGCATGGAAATGGAAATGCAGCTAAAGCAGCATAGGTGTAGGTCAGTAGGAGGTCAAATGCACCTGCAATGAATTCTGAGTGATCTCAGGAGTGTCTCATACTGATGTGAAAGGAACAAAAACTTCTAACTTGAGCTTCTTAGAAGCTGCAGCTAGTCCAAAAAAAACTCAACTTTGTAGGATCTAGCATTATCTAGCACCCCACCCTTTTCTCTCTCTGCCCAGTCCCTTGCATTCACTAGACTTCAATCCTTTTATTTATCAAAACTCAGCTTGATAGGTTGGCAGTACCACTGCTTCCAGTTGTCCACAGGTATGTACAGCACCCCACCAGCCCTGATCTATCTTCACTGCATAAAGAAGCACAGAGACTTAGGGATGATGTCACCCGCCTGCTCCAAAATAAAGAAATCACATAGCAATACAAGCAGAATAAACATCAGATTCAAGCAATGACATTATCTCAGTGCTGATTGTCGGTCGGGGTGGGGGGTTTTTCTACACCCAGCAGGGGTGACAGGCGATACTTCCTATTTATGATACATATTTCCGATATTTCCTTTGCTGGCAATGTCTCACGTTGTATAGACATAAAATACACAACCAGATGTGATCAGCTGACCTGGCGAGACTAAAGAACAGCATGGAAACTGATACAACCAAAGGTTGGAAGCATCGCATAAAAATACAGATTTATGGAACAGCTGCTCCAGCACAGATTCTGGCTTATTTAGAAGAGAACTAGCAGGTTGTAAATTACTTGCAGTCAGCATTGCTTAAATGAAATGTATATGTTATTGTAGCTGTTACCCTATGAGAAATGAGG
>NC_092862.1:15257578-15334468 GCF_032062135.1 Pyxicephalus adspersus
TATATAAATATATATATATATATATATATACTTGTATAATATTTATTTATTATTTCATTAGGGATGATTTACCTCTCCTGACACTCTCTGGCAAACTCCCCTCGAAGCCAGTGGTCCAACAGACTTATATTTTTGGGTGACCTCATCGGCTCTCCCAGCACACAGGCTACACACAACCACTTGCTATTGGACTCCAACTACCCCCAGTCTCAAAGACACACTGCCTTTTATTATCCAGATGCTTCCTAGCCACCCTCAATTTCTGGCCTGGAAGAGGAGGAGTGGCTGGCCCACTTATTTCTTCCTAGACACTTTGGACCTGGATCCCAAATAGGTAGCTGCAAATCTACAGTGCCACGATTACTTGCAGCCTTATCCAAGCCCTTATGCCCTTTTTCTAGGTGAATTGGAGGAAAACACCTTAAAATCACCTGCAAACTCAGCCTTACACTTACTCACCATGTTACAATATAAAATAATATATATACATACAGTAGATGCAACTGTATAGAACAGCCCCATAGACATCAATGAGGCTGCATTCCATACCCTGGAGCAGTCCCATAGAACTCTATAGAGCTGTATTGCTCTTGAGCTGTCTACTGGAATTGTGAGGAATATAAACAAGGAATACACTCTCAAAAAAAAAGCTGAATAAAAGCATAAAAGTTTTATGGGAGTGGAAAAGTGGGGGCTTTAGGTCAGGGAATGGGGGAACACTAAATGAAGGCACTCAACCTAAATATGTAGTATATTTAACTATTGCATTCTTTTTTTGCTATTTATTTACATGTTTTTATTTCATTATTATTACATGAAAATTACGTTTGCTAATGAACATTTATTGGCGAACTTTCCGCAAAAAAATCTTGATCTCAGGCATGTGCAGAAAGAGCAGACCATCGGTTTCCCGGGATGGGAGATGTATGTATTCCAGGATGCTGCGGGTTTCCATTTAAGTCTTTACCACCAGTAAAGAGAGAAAGGGAGGGGTCCTCCACAAAAAAGTAAAACAAAACTTTTTATTGTTTAAAAGGTAAACCCTCTTTTTTACATAATGTTAAAAATGTGATAATTGGCACCTGAAACAGATAAAAAAACATTTAAAGGAGCTCATTTTCCTGCTAAAGGATGTATGCCTGAATATTTGTTCCTCAAATGTACATTGCCCTGCCATGTGCACATCTCTGACTGTTGGGGTAGGAGACTTAATGTTTCTCCAAGGTGGTGGCCAGAATTTAACTTTAGGGTTTACCCTACATAGATTCAATGAAAGGTTATCTCTAAGTTAGAGTTCACTGAATTGTTGACCTGATTCACCGAACTCTTGGTGAATTGAACCAAAATGGATTAACCCTTTACCAGGGGTGTAGTCATAAAAAAGAAGAGGGGGCATGGTAATAGTGAAGACTATCCATGGTGAGCATGCAGGTGGAGCCTATACAAGGGGCCCGAAAAAAGCAAGGGCATGGCATGCCCGCTCCGCTACACCCCTGCCCCTTAGTACTACTGATAAGATGAAAAAGTAGAGTGACAGAGAGATGAGCTCAATAATCTGCTACTTCACTGTCAAATCACACACACAAAAAAAGCAACAAATGTATCCAAGATTTTCAGTTGCAGGTGATAGAGCAGCAAAAAACTGGCACATAGTGAAAAAGTTTTATTTGGGAACAATGTACTGTAGACAAAATGACTGAAAGGTATCTTTTTAAAAAATGATTGATGACACAGCCATGTAAAATTTCAGAGCTAGACATTTATTAGAGACAAACAGCGCAGTTGGGTTTTATTACAAAATCAGCAGAGGATACAGCAGCATAAAACTGGCCAGCTGCAGGATCATATTAAACAGGGATACCAGGCTTAACTGGTGTATGTCTTAGTTTTATGGTCCTATCAACAAAAAATAACAGCTCATACATGCCATAATATTAGTAAATACCCCAAAATACCACTCCTGAAGCAAATGCTAAAAATTAGGAGGTATAGCAGTAAAAAAAAAGTTGCTGTGGATGAAGCAACAGCTAAAAGTGACAGCTGACCTCAAATCAACCACAAAATAAAAGACAAAGAGGGCTGCAATAATAAAAATAATAATGAAAAAAAATGAAAACAGAAGTGTAAATTGAGCAAGCAATTCAAAATACCTATTATGATCAATCTCCTTACTGACCCTAATCTCTACCCATGTACTACACATCTTTCCCTATACTTTACCTGCAACAGCTTCCTGACAGCATGGCTTCTCCCCTGGTCCTCTCTTTTATAGTATGCAGAAGTGAAGTGGGGCGGGCACAGGTGGGAGCGTGCCTTCACCTTTTTCCAGAATGTATGCGCTTATTTTGCAAAGGATTCTTTGGTGCTCCACGGCTCTGGCCGGTCTGCCCCCCACCACAAGCAGTCAGGAGAAGGACCCCGCTGGGGGGCGCACCAGCCAGAGCTGCGGCCCATGTATCCCCGACTTTGTCTCTGGGGGAAGTTTCTTCCTCTTTGAATGAAACATGGGTAGGGAACACATACCATGCCCCCTCTTCTTTTTTTTACAACTACACCCCTGATAGTAAGGGGGCTGACCTAACCAAAAGCCACGGTATTGGCTCTTTAGGCCTGTTGACCATAGTTCTATGCAGTGCATTATGATTTTACAAAATTTACCCAGTCAAATCCATTCAAAATAATGCCTGGGACTGTAAACCAGTAGCCTGAAACCCTGAAACTAGCTTCTTGTGCTGCTTCCCATACTCTAAGTCTGAGCTCTGTTCTACAGGATCTGCCGGAAGATGATATCAAGCCAAAATTATGTTTAATGCATTAAAGAAAAATATATTTACTGCACTAAAGAAAAAAAATAATTAAAAAGCTGTACTTTTTTTTTTTATATCTTCATGGGGTTCAGCTTTAAAGAGATACAGTTGAAGATGATAATTGGAAATAAGCTGAAATGGTTAATCTTTATCCTTCCTGGCTGGTAATGTATTCAGGATATTTATGGTAAGAAGTGACTGGCATTTTCTTGCATTATTTAAGCTTCCTTCTCGTTATTGCGTGCTTATGACCTTTTTTTTAATATCTGGATCACTATAAATACACTTAGGACAGCGGATCATTCCACGCCATATAAGCGCGTGCCTTTGTATTGTGACATTGTTGAGCAAGGTTTGCGGTATATTTGGTCGGCGGTTGTTGGACACAGCATTAGCGGTTGTCATGGTGACCCTCACTTATCACATTTTTCGCAGATACCATCTAATTTACTTTCCGAAAATTCCAAGAGCTGAATTTGTTCGGATTTAATGCCTGGCGCACTGAGACTTATCTGCATGTGATGACTCATATACTCAGCATATCGGGATGAAAATCTGCCACACTTGCTGCTTGGAATCTCAACTTCACACAGAACCAATTAAAATGATAGTTATTAACAAAAAGCTGACATGGGGAATGCTGAATGAGGCATGCAACTGTATGCTGGAGGAATGGAGAATGCTGGCGCCATCTAGTGGGGAATACTATAAACTGCGGCCTGAAAAAAGTTTGCAATTACAGATAGTCCCCGAGTTACATACAAGATAGGGACTGTAGGTTTGTTCTTAGGTTGAATTTGTATGCAAGTCGGAACAGGTACATTATTTTAATAAATGCATTTAGGACAGATATTTGTCTCAACAAAATATTAGGCAGCATGGTGTCAGTTACTGTATAAAATCCTCACTGTTGGTTAATCACAAACAAAGCAAAAAAAAAAAACTTTATGGAGCCTAGACATTCATTAGCTTGAGCAAGCTGTGCTTTGATTTGCAAAAAGAAACAACTGCAGAGTTTCTCTTGCAGAGTTTCCCAACTGCAGAAAGAGCTCACCCCCCTAATATCACCCACAACCTCAGCTGTGTTTAGCAAAAGATTTCTTCTGCAAGTCATGCAAACCCCCCATCAAGCCTCCATTCTGCACACGCGCAAGCTGGGAAGCCCGTTCATATCTAGAAGTCGTCTGTATGTTGGATGTCCTTAACCCAGGGACTACCTGTAAATAACTCGTACAAAGGGAATTATGTAAGGCTAAAGATTAGACTTTCTGACCTTTTTACCTTGGGGAACCCTTGAAATAACATCCAGGTCTTCAGGGAAGCCCTGCTATAATTACTATATCCACAACTCACAGTACATTAGCATGATGGTTAGTGGGAAGATTGTCTCTTACATTACAACCCTTACAGTTATAGCCAAAAAGATCATTGGTTTCACCTAAACTGACCTGAGAATCACAAAATGATTATTGCTCAAGGAATTCCTTGCAACCTCTGCTAAAGCACTGCTAACGACAGTTCACGTAGCAAAGTCAATTATCTCCTTGCATAGATATTTTACTTAGTTTAGTAAAAGAGATGGAGCTCTGCTGGATTCAGCAATTCAATCATGTGCAAGCACAAATCCTATTTTTTCCTTTGCATGTGGTTGGATGTTCTTTGGAATGTGATCTGTTCCTGTTTAATGTACAGCACTGTGCAATATGTTGGCGCTATATAAGTACAGTTCATTAATAATTAGAATAGTTCATAATTAATTATAAATAATAATAATTGTCAACACATTCACTAAGCTAAGTGAATTATCCCTTGCAAGGTGATCATTTACCACTTTAAAGCTTAAAATCCTTCAGTAAACATTTAATCTTCCTTTGGCTATTTTCTTGACCTTTATCCACCAAAGAAACCCTTGGAATAAATATTTGGTCTCAGGGAACACTAGCTAAAACCTGTTCATTGGAGATCAGGGACAAAAAACCTTCTACGTTGGTGGCCAGTGGAATCAGTGCCGGCACCTACAATAGGGGACAGGATGCTACCATCAGAGAACGAAGGAATCGTGTCCTGCAGATGACAAATGGCATTGGCCATGGGAGGTCAATCAATTACAGGTCAGCAAACCCCTTGCAACCCCTTGAGGAACCCTGGTTAGGAATCTCTGGCCTAGGGCTTTGATCACACAGATATGCATAGCCAGACATTATACATTGCACAGAAATCTGCATGGTGGTCCTTTTTGATGCTGACTCCATTTATTACAATGAATGGGTCACAAGATAAATGCAACATTAGTGCATTGTAGTAACACACTGCTATACACCTCCTTACTTTGTGAGATAGGTACAGGAGATATTTTATAGCACAAGGCATGCAGGCAAAAGACACAGCTATGCAATGTTCTCCTTACACAGACCACGAGAAATAAACATAAAACAATGACTTTAACTTACTTGACAAGTGCCATTTTTTTATCTATATTTTCCTTCATATTGCCTTTCTAGAAAAACAAATACAATTATTGGGAGGATGTACAACAAGTGTAGGGCAATAATCACATTTTTAGTAGAGATCATCATACATCAGACCAAAAACAGGGACAATTAAGAAGGAACAAAGAGAGGAATAAGGAACAATTCCTCCAAATGAGGGACAGTCGAGCGTAATGACACAGGTGCAAATCATTCTGAATGGCACGCCAACATCTCAAGGCACTTGTGCAGTGACACACTAATGTGAATTGTCCTTTTCCAGGTTTGCTGGATCACCCAGCTTCACTGATGAAAGTGTATCTTCTCCAGCCTTGGAGAGCTTTAATAAATCAGACTGTTCATCAGAATACCATGGACCACAAACTAACAATTCTTGACCCTCCTAGGAAGAAATAAAGTGATTTCCAAATCTTCAAACTGTTTAAATAATTCTCACCTAGAATGCCGCTGCATAATAATATTGCTATTCAGCTTTCCATTATTCAAAATTATTTTTAATATGCTAAGGCTAAATTCTAATTTAAAGCTCAAATTTGGTGAGAAAGGGTTAGAACCCTCCAACCACTCAGAGAGCAGAATATCTCCCAATTCCCTCACTGCCCCCCATTTGCAACCCATAATGTACATCGCTGCGTAATATGTTGGCACCATCTAAATGCTAAAGTTTATTATTATTATTATTATTATTATTATTATTAATAATAATAATATTATTAATATTTCCTGTCTATTTGCTAGATGCCAGAGGGAACATGACGTGAGGGTAACCCCGTCCTGATGGGGATGCAGGCAGCCAAAATATTTTGGCAGTTATTGAATGGACTGGATCTGATTTCTGTATTTTATTTTGGCTCCCCTGCAGCCTGCATTTCATGAATGGGTTGTAAATTACAGGTTGAGCAGGGTATAGTTTATGAAATCTGTCCAGACTGGCCCCATAACGTAGGTACACCCAGCTTCATTTCATAACTTTCTGTATGTGACAGGTTTTCTTTAATCACCCCCAGCTCCAAAAAGAGGGGCACTGCTGTGTAAATCAATGATGACAATGAACTTGTTCAATGGTGAACTGATGTAAAATAAGCCCGACAACACACACTGGGCCAACTCGTGTTCGTTTAGCAACATATTAATTGCTATTCAATTAATTAAGCCCCATTCAAAATGCATCTATTCATTCTGCAATCAAATATTTAAAATCATTTCAACCTTAATTTATTTTGATTGCAGGACTGATGTTTTCTGCAGCACTGAATAAGGATATTAGCTTTTTATTGTACACATGCTGATTTATTTATTCCTGTCTAGATGTATAGATCAGGGTAAAAGTGTCTTGGATAATTTACTACCACACTGGTGAACAGTAAATGGAGGAATAATTAAAAGGAATTCTGGTCAATAATTTAGAGGAATTCCAATGTCTTTTCAGGCAGTTATTAAGGTTCCTGCTTATCTATAAACTGCTTTATGTTTCTGTGCAGCCAGGATTTCAGTTGTCTGGGTATAGAAAACATTTGCTCGATTCTGCAGTATTTGGTTCTTATGAAGCCACTTGTGCCATTGTATGGGGAAGGGACTTTGGGCAAGGGGAAAAAAAGCCATTGCTCTATAGGTTCCATTATTGTCCCTCATGCTATAAACACTGCTTGGCCAAAAGAAAAAAAATCACACACTCTAAAATTACATTAATTATCTTTGCTTTGATTCTGCATTTGCGGTAGTAGTATTTTATGCAATGCCACATTTATTTCAATCCAGAATTATATTAATCTTTCACCAAGATCTTGTATTTATGATGGGAAAGTGGGACCAATGCATAAAGTCTTCTACAGCACATCCCAAGGATTCTCGATGGGGTTCACGTCTGGTGGCGGCCAATCTATGTGTGAACATTTTGTCTCATGCTCCCTGAACCACTCTTTCACAATTTGAGCCCAAGGAACCTTGGCATTGCATCTTGGATTATGCCTAGGCCACCTGGAAAGAAAAAAATGCATTGGTAGGAAAAACGGGGTCATTCTGGTGATCCCCAAGAAAATTTTGGCGGTCCATGGCTCTGGCTGGTGCACCCCCAGTCGGGTCAGGAGAAGGACCCTGCTGTGGGGATGCATTGGCCAGAGCCATGGACCATGTCCCCGTATGGTTCGCCGACTTAGGTTGGTGGGTGGGTTGTGTCTCTTGACCTCAGGCTCAGACCTTCAATGGGAGAGTGGGTGGGTTCTGGTATTATGATGTCACTCTGGGGGAATTTTCTTCGTCTTTGATTGACACACGGCTCAACATGGTTGACACAAGAGCATGCACAGTCCGGAGTATGTAAATTTAGTGGTCCGTGAGCTCCAAAAGGTTGACGACCACTGGATTAGAAGGTAGGTATGCCATTTTGTGCAAATATACTATGCAAGGGCCCTGAGGGTTCCATAAGCATTCAATTCATCTTTAAGTGAATGCATAGTAAGTAAAACATATGTATAATAAATATTGGTATTTATTAACTCTCACAAAAGTCACAGTGTCCCCCAGAATGATGGATCCTTATTCAGCTATCATCTAAAATCTGCACCTTCATCCTTACCTTCAAGATTTCAGAGATGGGGAATTACTTTCTTCTGCTTGCAACAGTCTGATACTATCACAGTAGCCTAGTTCATGAACTTAAGCTTTTTAATGATAACAGTTTTGGATTCATTGAAAAATATTACAGTTGCTCTCCATTGTGACATGGCAGGGATTTCTTCAAGCAGACTACTTGTAAAATCTTTGAAAGGTTCTTTTCAAGCTGCGATATCACTAGTCGCTCACTAACAGTGGCATGACTTAATTTAGATCTGCTCAGCAGTAAAGAATTGGAACTTTTACTCTACTGAACCAAAAGTACGTCTATTACCTTACACTTAACATGTGCTGAGGTTGATTCTTCATCATTTATCATTTTTATACTCTGGATAAAGACTTGTCATGACATATTACAATTGGCATATATGTCACTTATCTGACAAAGACATAAAAATTAGTATATAAAGTATCTGTGATGGGTTTCTCTTTTACATCCTTAGACAATTTCTAGTGGCATTAACATTATGCATGATGGCCAAGTCTTTGCTTCTGCAATATCCAAAAGTCGTTTGAACAAACTGGCTGTAGGAGCTTTCAATATGGGTTGTTGTGTGTATTTTCTGCAAGGGAATTTTATCCTTTGTTTTGTATATGTGACAGTTGCCTCTTGAAATTATTTATTTACATTATTATACATACATACAGAGCCAAGTAATGGCACCTCTTTATGCACTCCAAGCAAGGTATAGTCACCCATCTGCAGTCCTGTGCTGCCTCGCTGAATTTTTTTAGACCCTAACATATTAGCACTTATGGATTATAGGGGTGACTCATCTTATAGCAGCATGTTTGGGCATGAGCAGTTAATCAGTAAGCCTGAAAATTGACATGTGGGGAAAGGTATTGATGTCACCCACTTGGGTAAGTTCTGAAACCATCTGATAGTGGTATTTACTCAGGGTGGGCTTTTGCAGCATGGGGGAGTATTCTATGGTCCCCTAGGCTAGCAGTTACCAACTGACCTTGGTACGGGGTAATAACACTTGCAAAAAGCGTTAAACCCATACTTTTTTCAGGTGGTTAGCAAACGTTGTATTGCAATCCGATTGTCATACATTGTATGACAATTGGAGAACAATTGTAAGAAAATACTCACCTGGTCCCGCAGCTCCTCCGGACACGTCCTCTCTCTTCTGTGTTCCCCCGGCGAGTGCAGTGACGATCTCCGGGGTTTCCCGGTGACGTTGCTGCATGCGTCGGTGCGGGAGGCGGGGCGGGAAATTGAAAACCCTTGCATTGAACTCAATACAAAAAAGCTGTATTGAGTCCAATACAAAGAAAGCTTTATATAATATATATATAATTGTATTATATATATATTAAATAAGCTACTGTACAGGTACATTACATTGTACACTTTTTTTTTAAGATTTTTTTTTAAAGATTTTTTTTTATGTTTTATAAAAAAAAAATTTATTATTAAATTTATAAAATGTTGGACATATTTCGGTGAGTTATGCGGTAATTCGTAATTCAGTGAATTATAAGTAATTATTGAGTACCGTATTTTTCGGACTATAAGACGCACCAGGTTTTCCGCACAAGGGAAAACAAGAAAAAAAAAAATTGATTTGATTTCCCCTGAGATCCAGCGTGCGGCACTTGTGCCCGCCCATGAAGGCGGCGCCGATCGGCATTCATCAAATCAATCGGCGCCGCCTTCGTGGGCGGGCACAAGTGCCGCACGCTGGGACACAGGGGAACACAATGGAGGAACACAGACACTGGCTGCTGTCAGCCTCTGTCTGTTTTCCTCCTGTGTTCCCCTGAGATCGAGTGTGCGGCACTTGTGCCCGCCCATGAAGGCGGCGCCGATCGGCATTCATCAAATCAATCGGCGCCGCCTTCGTGGGCGGGCACAAGTGCCGCACGCTGGGACACAGGGGAACACAATGGAGGAACACAGACACTGGCTGCTGTCAGCCTCTGTCTGTTTTCCTCCTGTGTTCCCCTGAGATCCAGTGTGTGGCACTTGTGCCCGCCCATGAAGGCGGCGCCGATCGGCATTCATCAAATCAATCGGCGCCGCCTTCGTGGGCGGGCACAAGTGCCGCACGCTGGATCACAGAACAGGCAGAGATCGGCGCAGCCGGGGACCGGCGGGGACACAGGTAAGTAAAAAAATATGGCCCTGTACCTCTGCATTCGGACCATAAGACGCACCCTGATTTTCCCCCCACTTTAGGAGGAAAAAAAGTGCGTCTTATGGTCCGAAAAATACGGTAATTCGGTGAATTATAGCCTACAATCTAAAATAAATTTCTATGCAAAAAATTTAACACTTTTTGCATGGAAGTTTGAAAAGAATTAGAACACCCGGCGTTCGCATATGCGTCCCTCGGCGATTCCTGATGATGTCCGTGTGTGCGCCCGTCGATGGGGGTCGTAGCGGGAAATTCAAATATTTTGTATTGGATTCAATACAAAGTCCTGCATCCAATCCAACCCAAAATAATAGAAAATATATTTATGTGGTTTTGTCTATAGGAATGTGACGTTGGACTCTGTTTTAAACTTTAAACTTTACCACACTAGGGAGGTGTTTTAGAAAAATATATTACTATACAGTATACCGAATTATTGCATTTTCAGTATTTTTCATTTATTTATGTATTCTTGTTTAAGATGATTTTTGTGTTTTTTATTTAATTTTATTAGAAGTAAATTTTTTATTTTTTTACATGATTGTGTTTCAAACTTTTTTTTATATTCATGATATCTACTAGACCCTTGTTCGGACATATTTCTGTATGTTACAGGTCTACAACTTAAAAAAAAAAATTTCATGAAAAACAGTGTACCGCTTTTGCTACAGAAATCTAGACATCAGTGTAATGCCCAGGTGGTTAATAACAAACATTATTATTAATATTTTTATTATTAATTATAATAATAATATTATTAAACATAATTTATGTAGCATCAATTTTTTATGCAGCGCTGTACATTAAATAGGGGTTGCAAATGACAGATACAGACAGTGACACAGGAGGAGGAGAAGACCCTGCCCAAAGAGCTTACAATCTACTTAACACTTTTAGGTATTATAATGATAGTGACCATGGCAGCCTAGACTACAGCCTAGATGGCCTTTTGGGAAATCTGTTCCAGAGTATGAGCTATCATAAATCCCTTCTATTTTCCTTGAATGTGATGGTATCACCTTTATTTAGGATACCACATTCCTGAAATGAGATATTTGCATTACTCCATTAAAAAACACATTTAGCAGCAAATGTTCCTCAAAATTATATAGAAGTGCTGGCAGCTAGTGTAAATTATTTTTTTTTCTCCTTTGCCATCTTGCAGTCCAGCATTGGTTTTATGCAACTAACTGCATGTTCAGTCTATACAATGCAGTGATACATCCACCTCCCATTAGCTTCAGTGGTGCTCAGCTAATAGGGTTATGAAGGTTATGGCTAATTAGCATACAATTTGCATCTCATTTGTTGTGCTGCTCATTATTTGTAATGCTAATCTCTTAATGAGATCCTGGCGTGTATTAATGTCACATTATTTTGTTTATCGAACATGACATTGCCATTACCGGAGTAATAATTATCTTTCTCTTTAAGCTGCCTGGATGGATTATTACATTATCCCAGCAGAGAGAAAACAAAGTGATGGATGGGATAAGGAAAGGAAACATTGTCACAGTAAGATTATCCAAACATAAAACTATTTTTTTAATGTTCCGGATAGGGACAGGGAAGAAACCCAGTCTTAGCAAGATAACAGCCAATCATTGCCCTGGTGCAATAACTGCGGGATCATTTGGATCTATTGTGGCATTTATTGCCTTTTTATGTGGGTTCTGAAACAGGTTAAATGTGTGGAGAACTGAACCTAGAGGGTCCTTCACAATGGATCACTGGAAGAAGTTAGGGCAGCTCGGCTATGCACCACCCGGGGGTCTGAACATTGAACCACTAGGGGATGAGCCTGGTTCCCAGTGGTAAAGGAGCTATTTCAGGGAGAAGCAAAAGGGACCCAAAGGAGAGGTTCTTAAAGAAAGGATTAAGATGATGCTAAATTTGGCACTGTAACTTCAATAGGGAGACCCACTTTGAAGGAGAAATATTTTCACAGCTCGCCATGGATTTAGGAGTTCAGTAAGAATGCTTAAAATTAGCTGTTTGTGTTGACTGGTGGGCTGCTTTTGGATGTGTAACATTGATATACTAATCCTCTTTCCATATGTGGTAATACAATATATCACACTATACTACTATTATACATGAGTCTTTCCAATTTCTTATACCACACTACAAAGAAGAACCTGGAAAAATGTGGCCATCCATGTGGAGCCCTTTGGTTTGCTAACAATTTGCTCTATAAAATACTAAAAATGAACGCTAATACATTAATGCCCCATAGCCTTGAATGGGATTTGCTCCTGCAGTAATGGTACTTTAAAATGTTTGTGTGCAGGTGCAGCAATTATATTCTTACTATCCAGACCAGCTATTCTCAACAAGGGTTCCTCTGGGGTTTTCTGGGGGTTCCTTGAACTTTAATTGATTGATATCCCATTTAAAGATACCTGCATAGTTCTGAGTCCAACGCCACTTTAAAGAGCAAGCTGCATGACTTTAATATTAGTTATAATTGTCTGTTATTCTGGCCACCACTGTAAGGGGACATTCGTTCCACTGAACACTAATTTAAGAGTTTTTTTTTCACTTACCTCCAATAAAGTGATTTTAGGTAGGGTTCCCCGAGATATGAAAATTATCTTCAAGGGTTCCTCTGGGTAGAAAAAGTTGAGAAAGGCTGAGCTAGACTGTAGGTATCATGGAGGCCATGGCTATTGGAAGAGGTTAATGTGCACTGGAGGGAAAACAGAGGAAATGGTATTTCTTGAATTTTTTCACTTTATTTTGGATAGAGTGGAGAGGAAAGTGAGCTGGAGTGCTTATTACAACAGTAAACCAGTCTTTTATTCATAATAGAGTGAAAATAATATAAATTTTTTAAAGGAATATGCTCCACAGCAGAAGAGAAAATTTAACTTTTCATTTCCATAGAATGAGACAATATCCAATTAGTTCAACTTTGCTTCAAATCAATAATCCCCCCAGAATTTCCAACCACAAAGGTTTTTTTCAAGTAAACTATTTTTTTGGTGGTGACCTTGGGCAGCACCTTAGAAATTTGTGCCACTTGAAAACTTTGATCAGAAGCTTTCTTTTCAGATTTATCATCCTACTGTGATTTTTTACTACAATTATACATTTATGTTATACACAATTATATCTGACTTGTTGACTTCATAATTAAAATCTTTGGCATACTGGCTTTGTACTGCTGGTCTCATTGGATTTCAGGTTTTGTATTGTTGTTTCCTGAGGTCTACCCTTCTTCCTATATTAGCACTGTTTATGGGAAAAGTTTGTAAAGTTCAACATGTTCTTGATACATTCCATTTCTTTATGGTTTTATGAAAACTTTGTAAAAAAAAAGGATTAAAATAAAGATGGGTACATGCTTAATACAAGTGCACATTGAAGACTGGGAAAAGCATTGTCACCCCATAACATAAAGTTCCTGCACAAAGATCTTCCCATGAAGAACCGCCAAGTATTAGTTTATTGTAAGCTGTCAAAGATGTCAATATTAAAAACAAGCTTTAACATGAATATTTTATATGAGATTTTAGTGGTTGGGTTTACATTTACTTCTCAACTGTTTTATATATAAAAAACAGTATTTTCTTTTTTAATATTATGGTGGCTTTTGTCGAATAAATCACACTATTCTTATGTTGTTGTGATAGTAAGGGAACATTTTGATCAGCATGAATAATGTAAAAAGAAAAAATTAAAGTTTGACTTGAAATTTTATCATCCGTCAAAGAAGAGTCCGGGGCTGGCAACAATAAATTTTGCATTTGATGTGCAACACAAGATGTTCTATAAATGCTTGCATCATATAAATTGTAATACTTTAAAGTACATTGAAAAAAAGAATACACTGAAAAACAATATGTTCTTAAGATATAAAGAAGGTGTGTTGGTGATAATGTACTCAATAAACATAGTCTTGTCAGCAAAGAATACTATGGGGTTATAATAATAGTATATGTGATCAAAGGCATTGTAACTGTTTTTTCATGTTTGTAGAAGAAGCTAAAGCAGGGTTTCTTGACCTTTTTAAAATGGAGGAAGCCATGAATAAACTTTCAGGTCTTCAGGGAACCCCTTCTATGATTACTATATCCACAGCTCACAGTACATTAATGTGGTGGTCAGTAGGAAGAAAGCCTCTGAAAGACAACAACCAGAAATTGTCCATGACACTCTTCCATGCAATAGAAAAATTGTTCGGGACGTGGTGTCTCTCTTCCCAATTATTTACTTTGAGATCATTACAAAGAACAAAAGGGCACTCTTTGTGTCTGGAGGAAAAGAAGTTTAAGCTCCAGATATGGAAGGGATTCTTCAATGTAAGGTCTGTGAAAATGTGGAATCGGCTCCCTCAGGAAGTAGTTTCAGCAACTACTATAGATTGCTTTAAGAAAAAGCTGGATGAGTTCTAAAAGCACAGAATATAACTGGGGATTAAAGTAAAGATAACAGAGACTGGTGATCCAGGGAATATCCGGTTGCCTCACGGGATCAGAAAGGAGTTTGTTAAAGCAAATAGAACAAGAGTTTATAAAGGTTTTTTTGTCCTTCCTCTGGATCACCTATGTCTATAGTGGGCCTATCAGTGGTCCTGATTGTTCCAGTTTTAGGTGATAGGCAAACCTGGAACAGAGGAAAGACAAAAAAAACCTTTAAAAACTCTGGTTCAATTTGCTCCAACAAATTCCTTTCTGATCCCGTGAGGCAACCAGATATTCTCTGGATCAACACTCCAGGATTGAAAACATTTTCCAAAAAATTTTCCAAAAAATAGCTAATGATTTAAAAAATCTATTGAAGGTCTGCTGGATCACACAGGTTCACCCATGATAGTCTATCTTCTCCAGTCTTGGAGAACCTAATAAATCAGACCCAGTGGATCTCATGTGCACAAGTTGCACATAGCAAAAATGTATATGCTAATATATATGTTGATCACTAACTGAAATCAAGTAAGTAAGTATTTGATACCTAATGTAATATAGATACAGTTGCACAAGATGGATATTTAGGCAGAAATAAACTGAAAAATAAATACTTTAATAAATAAATACTTTCCTTTAATCACACAGATCTCTCAATTGTGCTGTACTTTCCCTCGATCCGTTCTCGCACCATCCTGGAATTCCTCCTTGTCCCAGCGTAGTGAAAGCACCAGATGCCACCATCTTCAGTCTTCGCCTTCTTTCTTTTTGATACGTCACCCGATCTTGCACTGTGCGCATGCATGAGATTTCTTTCACCCTAGTGAAATGCTTTTTCGGCACATGCTTGAGTTTGGGCATGCAAAGAAAGAGCAGCCAGGTACCTCCTGGGATGCATGACGTAGGTATCCAGGGAGGCTCTGAGCTCCCATCCAGTCTTGATAAAAAAACAAAAAACAAAAGGGTGTTGCACTTAAAAAAAGAAGAAGAAAATTTTTCTTTATATCAAAAAGGTTGTCTACCTTGTTATGTAAAGTAAAAAACATTGAATTTAGGTCGCTATAAACAAGGATTATATATTTTATTTTGCCATGTTTCTAAGGGCATGTTCAGGGTTACAATATCTTACTGCGCTGGGCAACTACAGACAAATGCTAGGTGCCTGGGAGTGGTAACAGGTAGTGTTGGTCGAATATCTCACTATTCGATTCAACAGCTATTTGATCGAATAGGGGGATATTGTTCGGGTGATCGAACGTTGAAATCGAACACCATTAATGTCAATGGGGAAAATATAGCGTTTTTTTCGGGACTGTGTAGAACTGCAAGAGCAATCAGGGGAGCAGAGCTGACATATTTCTTCATATTTTTTAAAGTTACATATTTATAAAAGGTTTAGGAACAAAATTTGATTTTAATATATATTAGCATATGAACTACTGCTTCCTCAATTTTAGACAATTTTATTGTGATATTTGATTTTTTTAAAAATATTAATCATAACTTTGACTGTGGGCTTGGGGTGTTTGACAAATAAAGATATTATAGTGTTCTAGTAAGTCTCTTGTTTATTTATTGCTTATGTTATATGGAAAAAAAATCAATGAGTTGTGCATGTTGCAACCTAAATGATTTGTCAAACAATGTAACGTGATATTTATTGCATATGTAGAACACAAAAACAGTGTGTGTACAGATATTGATTATTGGCACCTATAAAGCAGTCTTAAGATCAGTGTTTCTCCACCAGGGTTCCCCCAGTATGCTAGGGGTTTCTTGAGTAAAGACTTATTTGGAACTCTCCAATTAATTTAAGTGATGTCAATGATTTTTTTTTGGCTATCTGTAGATTGAAATTCTTACCAATGGCCAGTGTTGTCAAAGACATTCTTCCTTTTGACCACCATGCCAATATACTGTGAGCTGTGGACATATTATTCATATCAAGGGTTTCCTAGGACCTGAAAGTTATTTCAAGGGTTCCCCATGTAAAAAAAGTTGGAAAAGGCTGCTCATGATTATAGAATGTATTGCCCAAATGTCTGGGTTCCCATGCAGAAATTCACATGCACAGTATAGTACACAGTTGTTGCAGTTTTCTAACTACATGAGATTTACAATTAAAGATGCTAACAGAAGTTACATAGATCCAAAAAAAGGAAAATGTACAATTTTACTGTAGATACACAATTGCTTATCTTGCATATTTTCGGATGCCAGAGTAAATGATCCACAGCAAATTGTGCTTGTAAGTAAATTTTGCATATATTCTCTATAGTGTGTGTGCATCAGTGATGGATTGTTAACTCCATGTACATACAATTTGCTTGAGGCTGATTTACTACAGGAATACAGACCTCTCACTATTTTATGCTGTTCATTTACTAAGCTAAATCCCATGCATGGGATAATAAAATAATTCACATTGCTATGTGAACAGCCTTTACAAAAATAACCCCAATGTGTCAGCCTATGTGCAAATTTTTTGCAAATCGGGTCTGGACTTCATCTATTTACTATTGTTAAGCAAGCCCAATAGCTGCCACTTAGTTCTTAAAGTCCAAAGCTACATACACGTCGATTGACTGTCACCTGAGATGAATAATTGCACTTGTCTCTTATGAATGTGCAGCATGTATACTGTAGTCCTTCAACTCCATTCAATAATCTACCCTGGTGAATTGCTGAACAACCATTCAGGAACAACCACTGTGCTTTTATATGACGGAGAGAACATTTTGTCCTACTCCCTCCCCTCTCTGTAGAAAAGAATAGCACTGTTTACAGCCCTAGTTTATTGCCCCGACACTGGAAACCGTCACTAAATCATTTCAGCATTATCATTATGATGTCTATCTGACCCCTGTACTGTGTTTTACTCTTGTTACCAAGATAAATTATTTGTGCTTTTAAACTTGCAAGAAAATTTTACTAATCTAGGAAAAAACTATTTCTGGGTGTTTTAATTATACAAATGTTACCTTTATTATAAATATATATTTTTGTTGTTCTCCCTTAGTCTGTTTTAAAAAAAAATATTTTATCTGTGTAGAGCTGAAGGTCAACTATTTTAGGCGTTCCTATTTCTGAATATATCTTGGTTGGCTTACTGCACACAAAATTTGCTAACAATGAGTTAATGAGCATGACCACTGATGAGCTGCAAAAAGAAGATCTAAATTTACAGTCTTGATTTTATTTGTTTTATGGACTGTGACCAGTGACTTAATGTTCCCTTACGCTGCATGAGACATTACAGTATTTACATTATTGCATATTGTTACCCTGTGATGAGCTTGTGCCAAGACTCCAGGGCAGTCTTTCTTGACCTTTTGAACATGGAACCATAGAAATAACTTTCCGGTCTTAGGGAACCCCCTGCTATAATTACTATATCCACAGCTAACAGTATATGAGGTTGGTGGTCAGTGAAAAGAATACTTTCTACATTGCTAGGCAATGGGAATAATGTCCCAATGGGAATAAGCCAAAAGGATGATATGTCTCAGTGGTAACTGACCTGAGAGGTACAAATTGCTCATTGATGAAAGAACACCTAGCAAACTCTGGAAGAAAACTGGGGTTCCATAGAACCCTTGCTGAGAAACACTGCTCTAGGTCATGGTATAGTAAAACCTACCCCTACCACTTTTTGCTGCAAAGCCTAAACACTATCCCTGGTACTCCAGTTTATAACCAAAGACATGGCTTTGGAACTGTTCTCCAATACATATTCACTGTCTTAGCTCTCTGTTGCTTCTTCCAACTAAATATAAATTCTGCAACAATAGGAGGTCTATTTATCAATGTACAACCTAAAATTTACACAAATTTTACCCTAAATTTAGAAGAATTGATTAGTCTGATGTAAAAGTTATAATCAGTAAAGTGTTAAAATAAATATAATTTTAAATACCTGCAAAAAATTTCACTTGGAACAAATTTTGACTTTAGTCTATGAATAAAAGACGGAGCTCATACGCCAGACACATTACCATTAGTATTCTATATAAGTATATTGGAATGCTTCTCCCACACTGAGTCAGAAAAAGGTTAGAACTCACCAAGAGGGAAACCAACAGCGAAATACACTTGTTATATTCAATGAAAGCGTTAGCCCTAATATTTAAAACTTCTTAATAGGAAATGGAAAACTTTTAGCAGAACGTGTAGGTAGAATAAAGATCTTTTGCTTTTTATGCCTTGCTAAATTAAACTCACCTAGACAGCCTGGGGTACAGAACTTGGCACCAATCACACCCACACATAGAAATAAAACTGCTTTTGATGACCTGTGCTGAGTGATGGAAGAAGTATTGCACTTTAGGGCTAAAGTAACATGCAGGGGCATTGCCGGATTCCAAAATGCTTGGAGTAGATGTGTTCATCTTTAGGGCTCCTTCACTCCATAACTTATGCAATAGTGAGTGCATGATGTGCACAATATCTATTTGCACACATTTTTTAGGTTGTCTTTTGATGCACTGCTATGCAATGTATGTGTTTTTTGCAGTGCATTTTTAACTCAGTCCAATCCATGGATTGAAAAAGGGTAAACAGGTGGTTGGTAAACCTAAACATTAAAAACTTCCATAAGGGTTACATACATTATATATACAATAGATATGTAACATCCAATATAACAGTATCTGTACCAGGTAGTAACTGCAGAATGTTTTGAGGTTCTGAAGCTACTGCATTATCTCCAGCATTATCTCTCTAACTACAGTCAACAAGGTTGAGATCCCAGACTAGTATTGGGCTGCGTACACACGTGCAATAATTGTCATTGGAAAGAATCTTTGACAATCCCTTCAAACAACAAAAGACTGAACGAGTGCTGTACAAACAGCTCTGTTCTGCTCTATGGAGAGGGGAGGGGGAGAATGACGCACCGACACCCCACTATGCTTTCTCCCCTTCACTTTCATTACAATCGCTCGTTGTTCATCAATCATGGACCACTAGGATGGATCCATGAATGATGAACAGTGTACACACACCTGATTCCCGTCCGATATCAGTCCGAATATTGGACGAGAATCATCTGATGAGTGTGTGTGGCCTTACTCTTCACCAGTGATAGCCTTTTTTTAGCAAGGTCAACTTGGGTTAAATGCTTTTAGAATTAGGTAGCACATAGTTGCCCTAAAGGGCCACAGCTTTCAGGCTTGTGCTTCATCCCAGCATAAAGGATAATTGCAGGCGTTTTCTTTAAAATATTTGTTGAAGCTGGACCGAAGCAACTAATAAAAATGATCACGAGTAGAAGCTATTTTACCAAAATGCAAAGCCAGCCCATGTTGAATCTCTAACCCTCCTAGTGTCTGGACAGAGTATGGCAGATGACACATCATAGAAAGCCACTGAGCACACTCTACTGGGGAAATCCCTGCACTGCAGCAAAACCAAAAACAAATTGAGATTTTAAATGGGAACACATCTTCACTACAAAATATCATGTAGTCCAACACAAAGGCTGTCATTGTACAAATGTTAGCTCTCACAAAGGTGAGCTTGTCACTGATGATCACATTTTCCTGCTCCAGACCTTGCAATCTAACATATTGAACGCACTACATTCTTCCTAATAATTTGTCCATTTGCTTAAAATTTCTGGTAATAGTAACTCTTCCTCCTCTATACCTCTCCACACCACCCTCCACCAAAGTCTCAGTCATTGGACTCTCATGTACTCTCCTTTCCTTACACCTCCTGCCTTGGATAGTAATCTCTTTCTTCAGCAATGCTAAAATGCTACTAGATTACATTCAAATCTACCCCAAGTAAGTTTTATGTTGCCTCTTTGCCATCTCATCACGGATGACTGCTGAATCTCAACTTAAACTAAATTTAACTGATCATCTAATCCAATACTTTAAACTCTTACTATAACTGTAAATAACACAGTATTTTTCCCCAACCAAAGGCATGCTGTCTTAAAGCCACCTTTTACGCCCCATTTTTTTCACTTCTCACATTCAGAACATTTCTAGGTCCTGCCATTTTAACCTGTGCAACATCTCAGAATTAAGCTCTTATCTTTACTTTGAGGCCACCAAACTCCTGGTCCTCTTATCTGGTATTCTGCAAACTCAGGGGTCAGCAAAGTTTTATGGCCACTAGGCCATTTATGGGGTGGGCGGGAGCACACTAGGTCGGACCCACCCTGATGGCTCCGCTCACCACCAGGGAATGCCCCCTGAAGTGAAATGATGAAGTGATTTACCTTCAGGGAGCAAGGGGGCGGCACCGGAGCTCCGGTGGCTTCGGAGCTCCAGTGGCTCCGGCTGCAGAAGTTCCTAAAGCCCCCTGGCTGATCTGCCAGCAACCCGCAACTCTGGAGCATTAGGTCAGGATTAGGCAGGATCGGCCAGGGGGCGTTAGGGGCTAGGCTGTATCTGGCCTAAAGGCCGGAGTTTGCTGACCCCTGTGCTAACTAGACTCTCAACTGTACAGTCTATCACAAATACGGCTGCAGTACTTTTCTTTGTATTTTTACTAATCTTTACCTGCTGCTTTGTAAATCTCTCCATTTGTCTCCATTTCACTGCAAAATCAAACTTAGGACTCTAAAACTAGAGTTGCCTCAGGATCTCTATTGCTTATTGCAACATGCTTGCACCTACTTTTAATACATTTTGAGAAATCCTAAAGTCTCTAATTAGCCTTTTTTCAATGTCACCTACCTACACAGTTAATGTGTGTTAGGTTCCCTAACCACTTAGATTCTAACCTCCATAGGGCAGGGTGCTCTTCGTCTTATGTGTCTTAGTTTATATTTGTTAATTTTGAAGAGTTGTCATCTGCGGCTGTTATTTATTGTACAGCACAGTACAATGTATTGCCACTTTACAAATCAAAGATATTAATAATAGTTATTACTGTTGCCTGGCCGCTTTGCTGACTCTGGAGTATCAATATTTTAAACCATTACCCAAAACAATTGAGCAGATCTTGGTTCACCGACTTTCTGATCTGCACTTGTTCTGAGCTTGCAAAGCCTGAGGGTCAACAGCCAGCATTTTCAGATGGAAAGTGGAAGTTGCATCTGCCATAACTTGTATTTTATTATTTTGTGATCAGATAGGGCTTTATTGCAGAAAGGGACAGGTACTGAATGAACTCCCAGCCACGCCAATCAAGATGAGCGATGATTGCAAGAAAGAAGTGATAAAGGTGGTGGAGCTCTGGAATGGTATGGGGAAAGATGAATATCACAGGATTTATTCCCGCTTTAAATGATTTGCATAGGGATGACCCAACAACCCCTTTACGCACACACTAGATCAGTGTTTCTCAATCTCTTTAACATGGAGGAACCCTTGAAATATCTTCAGGTCTTAGGGAACCCCTTCTCTAATTACTTCATCCATATCGAACAGGACATTAGTGTGGTGGCCAGTAGGAAGAATTAATCTTACATTGCTCAAGGAACCCCTAGCAACTTATGAGGGAACCCCTGCTACTAAACCCTGGCTGAGAATTACTTCTCTAGATCAGTGGTTGCCAATCTTTTTGGTTCCGCGGACCACTAAAATCACTGGCTCCTGACCGCGCATACGTGGGGAGCCGGGTGTCAATCAAAGTGACGTCATCGTGACATAGTGGCGTCATTGTGACATAGCCCCGCCTACTCTCCTATCGCAGATCTAAGCCTGCAATGGGAGAGTGGGTGGGTTATGTATAGGGACACGGCCCGCCCACTTTCCCCAGTCAGGGACTTGTACCAGGACGTGTTCCGCGGCTCTGGCAGGTGCATCCCCCCAGCAGGGTCCTTCTCCTGACCCCGTTCGGAGGGGCACCGGCCAGAACCCCCAAAATTTTCTTGCGGACCACCGGTTGGCGACCGCTGCTCTAGATCACATCCTAAAAACATTAATACTTTATCTTGTGGTAAAAAATTATTTTATTGTTCCTTGTAATGTCATCAGAGAGGGACACAGAGGAATAGTATACATGGGCTTCTGTAGTAAAGCAGAAAAGAAATTCAACAACACCGCTTATTTCAGAGCAATAGCTACAGTTTTGAATTTAGGAGTTTACCTGATTTCTTGCAGTATCATCAGGAATTTTTCTGGACTTTCAGCATTTAAAGGAATTAGAAATGTGGAAATGAGCATGTATGGTAGACATGCACCTTTTACTACCTTTAGTTTCTGGTTCTGGCTATGCTTTCTGGCTGCAGATTCTATACAGATATTGGTCCAGGAGAAATAATTCAGGAAAATATGCTTCACCCACTCAGTACAACCCCCATGTGGTCTGTATTTGCATCAATGCTATAGATGAGTGATGGGGGGTATCTAATCTAGTTTACAGAGATTTCTTTCTATTAAGCTGCGTACACACTTGCAATTTTTGTCGTTGGAAAGGATCTTTCACGATCCTTTCCAACGACAAGGGGCTGCAAGATGCATGAACGATGCTGTACATACAGCACCGTTCATGCTCTATGGAGAGGGGAGGGGGGAGAGCGACGGAGCGGCACCCTGCTGCGCGCTCTCCCCTTCCCTTTCATTACGATCGGCTGTCGTCCATCGTCCGTGGATCCGGCAGGTCGGTCGTCCGGACGATGGACGACACCGACTGTACACACGGAAGATTTTCGCCCGATAATTGGCCGATGCCGATTATCGGGCGATAAAAGTCTGCCGTGTGTACGTAGCTTTACTCATGGGAGCAATTGTCAGTAAAAAGCTTTGTACCTCACCTTCACCTTTCACATAAAACTGGGCATCAGAATATAAATACAACTTATTGAAGTGATTACATATTGGTTTTAAGTGTTACACCGAGAGTACACCTAAACCTGATTTGCTTCACTACACTGCAGAGCTGAAGCTTATATTCTTCTGTCAAGTCTAACAAATGTGCACATTTATTTTTTACATTTACTTTAGTAGCGCTTCTCATGTTTGCAGTATGATAGGTTATATGTGTTCCCTGAATGCATTGATTTTTCCATAGAAAATTCATGCATTGTCCACCTCAATGACGGAAAAAGACTTCTCCATTGACCCATAAAAGTGTTAGATTTGATTTAATATTCCTATTAATAGCACCATTATACAAAACCTTCCTTCATTGATTTACTCTTTATGAATCATTAGTCTCACCTATTTACACACAATTTAAATGGTAATACATATTAAAGAGCGAATGATTAGTTTGCCATTCATCCACTGCTTAAATACCACTAATAGGCCAAGATTGTAAAGCATTTGTTGCCCCCTCATTTTTCCCAAATCTTATTTATTTAACTTTACCCAACAGTTGGTGAGCAAAAACTAAATGGGTTATGGAACAAAAAAATATTGGAAAATGAACACAAAAAAAAGATGTGAGGCAATTCACATTATCAGAGAACAAGTTAATTGGCCTTTCCATAACAACATCCCATACATAACAGAATGCCCTCTCCGGCTGGCCACCTCCTGAGGGAAAAGTAAAACATTTCATGGCATAACACCCAACTTAGAATAATGGGTGAGCCTGGGCACCCAATAGTCCAGAGGTCCTTTGCAACTCTGAGTTTCCATATCAGTCCTGAACCCAATATTTGGGCCCAGGATCAAGGCATTGTCTGTGTAAGCTTCCAGAAGATACGCCTGCCCTAAGGTCACTTCCAGCAACGGTGCTCCTCTTTCAATCATTAGGAGATTGGAGTAGGGTCAGTCACCGTTAGGGGAGGTCTGCTTTCACCATCCAGAAAAGCAGAACACAGCTTCTTCTGCAGCATTCCCTTAAAATGTCATGATATTTTCTTCTGATACTAAAGATATACAAGGGTGGCCGTAATGGCCCTAATACTGGGTTCCCTATGCATGAATTGCAACCCAAACCCAACAGGAACTTGGGAGGGGTGAAACAATTCTCTGGAATGCTGACTCATTTCCTTGTGCCCAGAATCACCAGAAGCAAAAACTATTTCTGAGTCTTTCTTAGACTCCTGCTGATAAAAGTCTTACAATAATTAAAGTAGATAAGCAAAGTATCTTAATGGGCCTCAGAAAGGAGTATGTCCATTCCTCCATTTCTCCATTTCCTAGTCAATGATGCCATTAGTGTGCGCTCCATGAGAATTATCAGTGGGTTGGCTTTACTAATTGTGTCTTCATAATGGCTGACCATTTTATTGACCTCTTTAAGTGGGTAAAAGGCTGCATGCATCCCAAATAAGCAGCCATTGCATGGGTAATAAAAATCTAAAGTCCTCAGTGTCTGCTCCTGTGTTTCTATTTGCATAGGTAATAATTTACTGCACACTGCTGGTGAAGCAGACTCTTTAGTAATTATTAACGTTGAGTTCCAGTAGGTAGGGGATGTCAGATATTACATACTTCACCAGCAGTTGGTTTTGCCCTCTAATTTCCACTAGGAAAGCTGTGGCCAAATAATCAGAAAACCAGGGTCATTTTGCATGAACTTCTGCAATTATCAAGCTGTGCCTGACAAAACATGTGTGTGATTTTGCCCAGGTGAAGGATCAAAAACCTTTTGGTGCCATTATCGTTAATGAGCTTGCCTACTTTAGGATGGTGTGGGATCAACCACTTTTTGACTTTGGACCTTGAGAGCTGACAGCAGCTCTGGCTTTGGTTCAATTTTTGTCTTCAAGGAATAAAAGATGCAAGACTGCAAAGCAGTGTCTAACCTGTATTGTAGAATAAATTGAGGGGGCAGCGAACCATAAAGGAGAACTCAGAAGTTGAGGACAAAAAAAAGGAGGGAGTAGTGCTGACTTGCATGTGGTGGTGGCACCATCTTCAAATGTGTGCCTGTTACCACATCCTTTCCATTTTCAAGGAGATTCACCAATTGGGCAATGAAAGAAATATATCTTCTATCTTCTATAGTTGTGACAAAATGGTTCAGGGACTCCGCACATTGCGCTGAACAGGAATTGCCTTTCAAAAAAATTATTTGTGGACAGGGACCTGGCACTGAGGTGTACCAGTGACTACAAACACAGAAAACATGACACATGAATAGCTTGAATAGGAACAGCTGGATCGCAAGTTTGGACAAGCTAGCAGGGAAACATTGGGCAAGGAAATGACTGGGGATTGTTTTCTTCTTCCACTGGGGAAGGGACAACAGCCTTCTGAAGATGCTGCAGGAAATGTCTTGGTGGATGATGGGGATCCAAAATCAGCGAAGCCTCCACTTGACCCTTCACACTATGGCCTTATGCTATCTCCTTTTTGTATCACTGAAACAGCAGCTGATAAAGCTGGAGATTCTTGTGGAGGGGGAACGAGGGTTGTGAATGAGGAGTAATGAGCAGGAGGAAGAGTGCATCACTAGGCTTTGTGGTGCAGACTCAAGTGCCCTCATAAGCCTGTTGTACCCATAGTATGATGCAGTGAGGCTGATTCATCAAGCAAAATCGGAAGCTCGCTCGCGCATTCGTATTCGCGATCCGAAATCGTTGGCAGTGAGGAGGCGAGTGTACGAGCGCATATGACTCCAGCCCGCGGTAAACCGGCTCGATATAACGGCGCGAAAGTACACGCGACCAGCGAGCGCGGATTTCATTGATAAATTAGGCCCAGTGTGAGAACAGCTTCTCCACACATTTTCAGCTCCCATTGCCACTACATCTAATTCTTCTTTTCTATTCTTTTCTTCTTTTCTTACTTTGAACTCTCTTTCCCACTGGTGGTACCCAGGAACAGTCTGTCACCTCATATTCCAAAACCTCAAAAATGCTGGAGCCAATGACACAACAAACAACAGCAGTTGGAACCTCGCTATATTTATGTGTGCCCTGCCTGCTGTCCCTATAATGCTGTGCTACAAAACTTCTTCTTTCCCTCTGTGGTTTCACAGAACTCTGTCCTTCCAAATATTAAATAGGATTAAGGATGGAACACCAATAATTTCATGAATGGGGAAATCAGTTCTGCTGACTCCTCTGCTGGCAACCGTAAAAGAGAAGTAGCAGCAGCAGCAACAAAGAATTTGCTAAAAACTTTATTCTACTTTACCACCCTATGTATGAGCAATGGATGTAAAAGCATCAAAATCACTACCGTGCACTTTGCATGCCGAAGCACTGGCTTTCCATCTAAGTCTGCCTGACATATTTAGGGGTAATTAGAAGTAAGCCTAACTTTTTAATAAGTAAGGAAAAATGGGAACTAGTTATGTGATGTATGGTTGCAAACGAGGTAACTGCAACCGTATGCAGAGACCTGCTATAAAATAAAGGGCAGCAACACAATTTATACATCAGCAACAGCTGAGTGTCCCTTTAGCTTTTAAAATGTAAACCACTCCATTTTTTGAAGAAAACAAATAAGAAGCTTGAAATGAAATATAAATTAGTCTTCATGGAGGCACAGCACTATAAAGCTAATAAAGCTGTTGCTGATGCCGACACACAAAAAAAAGTGGTAGTAAAAAAGGACTAAGGTATCTGTAAATTTCTGAAGGGGTATACAAGAACTGTTAGCCCATCACACAGCAATTCACAAACATGGATCAATGTATAGCAGTGGGGCACTATTTGAAATAGTATAGTACTGGTTATATCTCTCCCTACTCTAACTTTTGGCCTCAACATATTGACAAATGGTGTAAGAAGCATAAATTTGTATAGTAAGGACGCTGACACATATCCCAGACCCTGCTATTGGTCATTGAAGCCCTGATGGCCACGTAAGGTATTATGGATTACAAACTTTTCCCTGGGGAAAAACTTTTGCTTAACCTGATCGTATATCAGTAGATTTTGCTACTAACCCTGCACTTCAGTGAACTGCAGTCCATCCCGATGTGCATATATAATTACAAATTTTATTACGAGCATTTAAATATATATATAATGATAAGAATTGTTAAATCAAGCTGATCAGTTTTACATTTACATAACATTTACACCAGAACACAGCATGCAAATTTTCATGCAATAAAACGCATTGCATTAGACAGACCATTAAAAAAAGATTAGCTCAACACACCAAAAATTAAGCAATTTTTTCTAACTGCACTGCAAAGCACTAATGCATGCATATTATACTACCACACATTGCGGAAACACTTTTTATTCCTATTCCTGTGCTGTGGATGAGCCCCCAGTGCATGACATTTTATTTTTTAGCTACTCTTCATTTAATTGCAACGTTTCTTTCTGCAAAAACAGAATACTTTGTCAACTAATATACAATGTAGATGTATTCTAGAGTATTAGTATAGATGGTTCTGACACACAGAAAAAAGAAGATCAATATTTGCCTCCATTTGAATATATCTTGTTTGCATTGTTTGACATAAATAAGAAAACATAAAAGGGAAGAAGAGAGCACATGAAAAGAACTGTGCACTCCCTGTCTTTGCGTTTGAACTGGCGGAGGGCAAAGCCTTCAATCATCTCATCTTGCAGCCTCACACTTCATGTTGATTGATTCAACCGAAACACTTGATCCTACTCTCCGGCTTTGTAACTGTGGCGGGTTAGAGTTCTGAGTTGTCATGTAAAAGCAAAGTTTTCTGTTTGCCAATTTTTAGAGAAGTTGACGGTGTTTAAAGTCTGTTACTGGAATAGTTTGTAACTGTTCAGAAGGCTGTATCTGGAAAATAAAGATGGTTATACAGTGCATTAAAAACGGTTGATAGGTTGAAAGTGATAAGGTTATGATCAGAGAGGGGGAATGGTGAGTTGTCAAGGAGGGTGAGGTTGCAGAGTTTGGAAAATACCAAACATGTTGGACCACAGCTCTCACACTAGAAGCAGCCCGGCTCTCCAGTGATCCTACACACCCCAACATGGCTCCATTTACCAGTGCTGCTCCTAGGGAGTGAAAGCAATGCCACACTGCATTATTCTAATACATAAAAAGGGGGTTCATGTGGGTTGTACCCTAATTTCCTCTCTTTTCCTAATCCAAGCCGACCTGTACTTCACTCTCACATATCTGGATCTGAGCTCACATGTACTTTGCTTTTACTTGTCTATCTTGTCTGTATCTGAGCCCACCTGTACCCCACTCACTCCAGTCTGTATTTGAGCTCACTTGTAGCCTACTCACACCTGACTTTCCTGTCTGTATCTGAGGTCACCTGTGCCCCACACTTACCTTTCTCCTCTGTCTATATCTGAGGTCACCTGTGCCCCACACTTACCTTTCTCCTCTGTCTGTATCCGATCTCACATGTGCCCCACACTTACCTTTCTCCTCTGTCTGTCTCTAATCCCACATGTGCCCCACACTTACCTGTCTCCTCTGTCTGTATCCGATCCCACCTACGCCCCCACACTTATCTGTCTCCTCTGTCTGCATCCGATCCCACCTACGCCCCCACACTTACCTGTCTCCTCTGTTTGTATCTGATCTCATCTGTGCCCAACTCTTACCTGTCTATATCTGACCCTACATGTGCTTTACATTCACGTGTCCGAGTCCACTTGTACTCCACTCTCACATGTCTTTCCTGTGTCATAGCTCACTTCTCTGTATCTGAGCTCACTTGTGCTCCACTCTCACCTGTCTGTACCTGAGCTCATATGTACTCTTCTTGTCTCCCCTGTTTGTATCTGATCCCACCTGTGCCCCAATGTCACCTGTCTTTCCTGTCTCTATTTGAACTCACTTATCATCCTACTCTTACCTGTCTCTATCCAAGCTCACCTGAATCTCCTGTTTTATTTTGAGCCCACTATCACTAGTCTCTCCCTCCTGTATTTGCTCCCCATTCTCACCTGTCCATTTTGCTTGTGTCCCACTATTCCACTCTCTTTTAATTGTTGTTCCAGCAGCAGCTAAATTTATAAATGTGTGCAATTTGTTAGCAGTCTGTGCTGTTTTATTAAATGTTAATATATATCTGTGCTATATAATTTTTTTAAATATTACAGGCTTCCTGTATCCACTAATTACTTTGTTATGCTAATCCAGATAACCATTGCTTATGTATTGTTCATCATATTCTTTTTCTGATATGCTTAAGTTTATGCCAATCCTAACATTGCATATACATTTAAATTAGTTTAATCTGTTTTGTAAGTACAAACTATAACTGCCTGATCTTTCCAGGAATCCACTAATATCATTAGTCCTTGTCATTCTGTCTATGGTATGTCATACAATATTCTCAGCCCTACTCAGTCCATTTCTATGAGCTACAGAGTACCTCCCCTATGGTAAAGAAAAGAGGTGAGGGGAAGGTGCTACTCCATGGATACAGTACAGTGTGAATGTTGTCACCCTAACGCAGACACCTATGGATCACTAGGTAAAAATAAAAGAAAAAAAGTCTTCCAATGCAGCTGCAAAGACTGGTAAACTGCAATATTTAACAATTTATAATTCATTAATTATGTTTAAATATTTATTATAGGTCTATTTATGAAATGGAGATTCTGACATTCACTAAAAATGTACTGGTGGAGAACCAATGACTGCATCTGAAAGATGCTCAAGCAGAGAATGCTTAGTGAATGTCAGATTCACTGCTTTATAAATAGACTTTAGTAAGAAGAACCATACTGTGTTCTCCCAATTTTCCACCAGATGGCAGTAGCGTTCCACTGACGCCCAGGCAGCCAGCAAATATCTATTCCCACACTCACAATATATCAATACATGGCTCGCTTCTGCTTTCTGTTGATTGTTGGGTACATTTACAGATGATAAAAATAAAAAACTGTGCAGTAGAGCCTCATACAAATAATAATTTCCCCCGCTGTTCTGGCAAAGCAATGTGTTCTTGTAAAGATTGCGGGGATGTCTTACTGAGTTCGGCCTCATGTCTCAGCAGAAAAAACACCTAGGGATTTTCTTTCTTATAGTGTACTTGTTGCCGCTGAGATTCAGGAACCATTTTACTAGCTGAGGCAACATCCCGCCTGTCAATTCCTATGGACTTCCTGACACCCACAAGCTGCAAGACAATATTCACGGAATGCAACACAATATCGGAAGGTGTTAAGCTGTCTATAAAGACTGGGAACGTTTAATGAGTGTCTGCATCCCGCCATCAGGCTGCTAATAGCCAACAACTTCAAGAAGTAAAGATCCACTTTTAGGAATCCAGGATCAGGCAGATCATTGCAGAAAGGGGTAGACCAGGGGTGTCAAACTGGTGCCAAAGCTTTTTTTTGCTCCCAAAAGAATTCTTATTATGAATTGCAGCTGGCCCATCAATCCTGCAATCCTTGTAGTAACGGCGGGCCACCTGCTATGACTTGACTTGACGCCATGACTTTTTTGACCGATTTCTGGGTTCTGAACTTCTTCGGCTGTGGGGACCCGCTGTGTCGTCTTTCCTTTGACTGTTCCTTGGTGTCAAGATCATAGATGTGGAGCCAGGTTTCATCCCCAGTCCCTAACCTAGCCAAGAAGTCCTGTGCAGCTTCAAAATGGGCCAAAACGGCTTTGAATGCTTCAACTCCTTCCTTCTTCTGATCACTGTTCAAACATTTCGGCACCCACTTCACTGAAAGCTTGCACATGTCCAGGATAGTGGTGATAACAAACCCAACACGCTCAAGTGAGATGTCAAGTATCTGAGCTATCTTTTTTGCGAATATTCGCCGGTCCTCAATAATCAGCTCATGGACAGCTTTGCAGGTTGCCGGGTCAGTTGAGGTTGGGGAGCGCCCACTGCGGGGCTCATCTTCAACGGTGAAATGCCCAGTCATGAAACGAGATATCCGGGTTTTGACAGTGCTGTAGGAAGGACACTTCTCCCCCAGTGTTTGTGACATCTCAGTGTGAATGTCCTTTGCTGACTTTCCCTGAAGAAACAAAAACTTCATGACAGCCCGTAACTCCAAGAACGTGAAACTTGCTTGTGCCTCTGTCATCACAGATTCTCACTAAAAGAAAAAACAGTTTTAAGAATCACAAAGACCTGATATTTGCACAGTTACATACTAAGATATTAGGCTGTCATATGCCCCCACATCATATTTCATCTGGAAGGGGTCAAAGCCAGGAATTTCTCAGCACCTCCTTGTACAATGCTGCTACTACAATTCCTGGCATCACTTGCATGTCTAGACCAGTGGCCTCTCTGCCTATGCATGACCTGTAGCCCCGCATTTTATAGACGCAAGTGATGCCGGGAATTGTTTTATCGGCATCACTCGTGGCTATTGAACAGCAGCCTAAGCGCAGACCCCGCGAAGTTTATGGTGACAGATAAACTCAATAATCAGGAATTATCAAGATTATTATTATCAGGATTTATCATAGAGCTATTGCTATATTAATTGTTTTACTGTGCCAAAAAATGCAACGTGAAACCAAATGAATGCAGCAATTCATTTGGTTTCACAATGCATACTCTGGCAAAGTAAAACAATTAATCTCAATAGGAAGAAACAAGAACACATGAGAAGAGCATGCAGTAATATGCAGTGGATTGATCTAAATTTGTTTCCTGGCACAGTAACCGTATTGCCACTCAATATCCTGATCCAACATTTACTACTATGGTTAGAGCTATAGACAACAGTGGGCACAAATATTCCCCTTGCCTAACATGTCCTCTGCTGCTTTCCCTTTATCTCTAGTTGCTTATATGATTATTTCAAAGAAACACTTTTTTGTGAACAATTGGGAATCACGTGGTGATACTTTTGTCATTATTTTAGTGATGATTATTTTAGTGTTTTATATCTAATGAAAAGGAAAATCTTTAAAAGTTCTCAATAAATTTCAAGTTTGGCCCCACGACTTTGTCTAAGATTTTAATTTGGGCCCTCTGTGTATTTGAGTTTGACACCCCTGGGGTGCACCATTGCAATAATCCTCCTGCCTGATTGATTGCTCCAGGTTTTTGGCAAAAAAAGCTAAGCTGTGCATGTGCAGCTCCAGCTTTAATTGCCAGGATAGCTGTCATTCCTGTCTTCCTCTGCTCATGCTGGGAATGAATTCCCATCTCCCTACACAGGAGTTACACCATACAAGCCTAGACAATCAAGAAGGATGAAGAACACAAAGAAAAAGTTAAGAAAGATGGCAGTGTCCTGCAGGGGAAAGGAGACAGGTGAGTAGTACCACTTTAATTATGTACCTACTGTTGTTAGGCTATTTTGGGGCTGTTGATAAGTACTTGGTTTGTTCCCTAAGCTTAGACAATCATTTTGTTTCAGAATGGTACAGCTGCAATTCACCACTGTCAACTAGTCCCCAACCTTACCAAAGCCTTGGTGATCATTGAAATGAATAATTGTGGTTGAAAACACTTTCCTTGCTGGAGAAGGATGTGTGATGGTGGTGAGGTCTATACACTCAAAGCATTCTGCAGATCGAACCACTTGCAACTGCTTCCAGACATCTGTGAAAAGGGCTATAGATTGCTTCTAGACACCCAGCAATTAAAAAAAGGCGCCCGGGAGTGGTTACCATGAGACATAATCCTGCCCCTGTTCAAAGCATTGGTCAGACCACATCTGGAATATTCAGTCCAGTTTTGGGCACCAGTTCACAAAAAGGACATTGTGGAATTGGAGAGAGTGCAGAGAAGGGCAACTAAACTAATAAAAGGAATGGAGGAGCTCAGCTATGAGGGGAGATTAGCTGAACTCAATCTATTCTCTCTTGAGAAGAGACATTTAAGGGGGGATATGATCACCCTGTATAAATGGATATAGAGAATTCTGTTACCAATTATTCACTGTTGTTACTTTAGCTAAACTCTACGCCTTTCGCAGATCTGGTCTGCTTCATCAGGAGTTAGATAGCAACCACTTCTCAAAAGTACAATGCCATTGCTGACAAAAATCAGGATAGCAATACAAATAGCTTTGCTGGTTGATATAAATCCTCATAAAGGTTTCAGAGTTTGGAGGATATATATGGTTCTTTAAAAAATTTAGGGCAAAGTTCCAGATAGCTAGGAAAAATGGTCTTGACTTTTGATATGCCCAAATTCAACAAAACAACTTCCAAGAAGGTAAATTAGAAGATTTCCATGGATATAAAGTACTGCTTCCTTACAAAGCAGTCACAGCTAGCCAAGTACATGCCCCCAGGAGTTCAATCTTTCCTTGCAGCCAGCCATGCCAGGATTGTACATGGTTCATAGCTACTCATGTTCAGTTTATTCTAGAGAGAGATATTGCGAACAAGCAGGCAAGTTCCTTATATTGCAGAAGAGACTTTGCCTGTCCCTTCTGCAATAAATAACCCACCTGCTCAATTTTTTTTTTTTACCTTTAGAAATACTTCTTAGATTTTCCTTTGCCTTCTGTGCGAAAGACATAACAACATTTCCATCCCAGAGAGTTGTCCCTTGAACAGGTATCCTTGTAGAAGGATTTTCCCACATGTTATTCTGATGACAATTCAGAATGCTGGGTTGTCTTAGTGACAGTCAGCAGGAAAAATCTTTTTACTTCTTAGGAACCTTTTTATGTCTTTAGGAACCTTTTGAATAATTTTCTTCCTTTTGAATAATTTTCTAAAGACTTTCTGTCTTGATGAACTCAACCTAAAGCCAATTTATTAAGTATAAGTTATAAAAAAAACCTCTTAAATTGGAGGATAGTGAAAATAATACACCTCTACAGTGATGGTTAGGATACCACCTCTAGTGCTGTTGGCCCCAAAACTATGCAAACATCATCAAATCAGAGGCCAATCAGCCACAATGGCGGAAACCTGGTTGAGAATGGCTTGTCTAACGTTTCCCAGGTTTGCAGTTCTGGGATGCCAGGAGGGGGTATGGTATTTGATTTAAATTTACAATATGGATCTATTTATTATCTTTTATTTACCGGGCAGTAGGAGGCAACAGTGTTGCCACCTTTTTTTTTCTATGGATCAGGGATGGATTGCTGCCACCTCTATTGACTTAAACTGTAGCAGCTTGCAATGTTTGTGCAAGACAAAACACGTTTGAAAATGAAAATACAATACTTGCTGTAATTTTCCTTTCCTGATAGCTCCATGTCCGAATGCAACTGGGTTAACCCCATCCCTCCTTACTCTCAAGACCTAAGTACATAAATTCAAGGCAATCCATATGCCTAGCATTCCATAACTAGCCCTCCTCAAATAATAAAGGTGGTCTGTATGCTGTGATGGAGCTATCAGGAAAGGAAAATTAAGGTAAGTATGTAATTTTCAGTTGTCCTGACTTCTCTATCAGCATAGGAATGGGAAATATCAGGGCCATCCTGGGAGGGAAGCTCAAAAATACTTAAAGCCCACAGTGGACACAATTTTTGTGAACAAAACTAAAAAGTAGTTAAGCCTCACAGTTTAATGCAGTAGTGCAGTAGTGAGATATATTCTCTGATTTAGTGATTCAGTGAAGCTCTCCAAGACTGGAGAAGATCATGGCAAAGCTGGATTGATTTCTTTAAAATATTTTACTATTTATTGGCAAATGTATTCACACCTGGACTAGATCCATTGCAAGTTTTACCTTCCACATATAAGGAAGTGAATGGCAACGGGAGATTGCCTGAACAAGGAGTTCTTCTTGGCTCCGTTTCCCAGTTCCGGTTGTTCCTGTTGCATCTCCTGTTTCCGATACTCTGGTATACTTAGCCCCCCCCCCCCCCGGCTTTGCTTGACTACTCCTGATCCCCACCTGCCCTGACCTTTGGCTCTGCCTGACTACTTCTTTTTGCTGCCTGCCCTGACCTCGGGCTTGTCTGACCACGCTCCTGTCTCAAGTTCTTGTACCACGCTTTGTTCCTGCCTGTCAGCAGTCACCAGCATGGGGGGCACAACCTAGCAACAGCCTGCAGTGTAACATCCTCACCTCTAGAGGCTCTGGAGAAGACCGGGCTGTTGCTTAGACTCTGCACCCCCTGCACGTCTTTGTCAATTGGGCTGGTGACACGGAGGCACTGTGACATTATCAAGTTAGTTATCAAGAGTGGGAGGGGAATGGGATGATCCTATTCGTATGCTGACATTGAGCAGTCAGATAATCATTTTTTTTTAGTAGTTTTAATGCAAAAAAGTGAAAAAAAAATAATAAGAAACCTGCACCTACAATTGCAGCCTGTATTTGCAAACATCTAAAAACTCCTGGCGGTTACCGCTCCCAGATGCCTACTGCGTGACAGTAAGCACCATGGGGCAGTACATACCACTGTGAAATACCGCTAGCCTGAACCAGAGTTTGACACAGCTGATCTAAAGTTCTAGTAACAATAAAAGACCCACAATAAAAAAACATAGAGCTTAAAAATAATTACATCCTGAAACATTAGGAGCGTCAGATTGAATTATTATGCATTTTGCAGAGAATATATTCCAAGAAAAAAAAATCAAATATTAGTGAGTCATCAAGGCAGTATTGACTTGCCGCTGATAGAGCTATGCGTGGTATCTTGTATGATTAATGTATCTCAATATTATTTACTAGATTCCTTGTGAATTTTTATCTGTCTAGAGAGAAGGGAGAAGCTACGAGGAACATTTATTATGCCTTATTAAAATGTATTATTCCAGTGTATGTCTGTCATACAATGTGTCTGTAGATTTTATTTGTCAGCTATGAATGTTTTCAGTAAGCTACTTGTCAGCTTCCCACCAGACACGTCTCAAACACCCTGACAAAGCAGCTTTAATTAAATTGCAGGGCATTCGTCTCATGGACCGTAATGGTATTCTGTATTATTGTGCTGACACCAGTTCATTAAAGACATAGAAATGGCATTCATATAAAAGATAATTTTTTTACAATTATTATTGTAAATGTATTCAGGAGACGGCAGAATTTAAGGGTCAAAGAGTTTCTGTGGACCGAACGGTAAGCTTCAGCCAATATTGGAAATAAAGCCCTGAAATGCGTGTAGGCTTTAGGTTTTTTAAATACAGGAATTGCTGTGGTGTCCCTTCTCACCCCGCACCTATTTGTTAGTACAGGTAGTCCCCGGGTTAAGGACTCTTGTAACTCTTTAATGACCAAGACAAATTCTGCAGTTGTTTCGTTTTGCATATTAAAGCACAGCTTGCTCCAGGAGTTAGGTTGTTTGTGATTAACTCACAGTGAGTATTTTATACAGTAACTGACAACATGCTGCCTAATAATATGTTGAGACAAACATCTGTCCTAATTGCATTTATTAAAATAATTGTACCTGTTCCAACTTACATACAAATTCAACTTAAGAACAAACCTACAGTCCCTATCTTGTATGTAACCCGGGGACTACCTGTAATTTATGATTTGGGAACTCCTTTTGCTTTCCACCTTAAAATATATATGGAAGAGGTATATCCAAAAACACCACTGCTAGAGCCTTGCGGTCTTTCCTACTTATAAACATGCCACCATCAAGGGAAGGGGGTCCAGGGGTACTTCTGTACTGAATACCCCCAAAAAATGTACTTTTGCTTAAAGTTTTAGACATAGAGGAGGGGGCCCAGAAATTTATGATAAAGGTCCTACTCAGAAATCCTGGTGTACTAAGCAGGACAGATATCCTCAAAGAGGTGGCCCTAGAAAAGGAAAAATATTTCCTTTGCAGTAGTCGGGTCTTTCATTAGAGGCTTCCCATTATTATTTTCAGTTCCCCAGAATGCAGATACTGCGTATACTTGAACATAAGCCAATCCAAATATAAACCAAGGATCCTCCTTTTACCTTTAAAAACAGGAAAACTCCATTGATTTGAGTGTAAACCTAAGACACAAAGTTCAACCATCACTGTGAATAACAATGTGAATATGGTGTGTTATATTTTAAAACATTTATTTCTAGAGGAAACATTAAAATCACATAGGCACATTATGTTTATATTTTTCCACCTTTTTTACAAGGTAAAGTATTTTGTGCTTTTGAGTTGGCTATGATGGGTCAGTTACAGTTAAATTACTTTTGTGCATTTTTGTTGGCACTGGTAGATGGTTCTGTGTCATCATATAAAGTATTATAAGCATTTTTCACATCTCTGATAAGTGAAACAGAGACAAATGCAGTGTCACCCAAATATACACCAAGTTTATTTTTCTAATGGCATTTTCTGTTAAAGAAAAAAAACAATGGTTTATACTCGGGTATATATGTTTTCAACCCATAGAATAGAATACTTACACAGAGCTATTTTTTATAAAGAAACCCAAGCAAAAAATGCTGCAAAATTCACCTTTAATTGTTGAGGGCTGCCCACTGCTGGAGAGATGTGAGGATTACCCTGGTAAACGACTATCCTGAGGATTTATACTTCACATTGTAGTGTTATACTGCATTTTGTTGTGTTATAGACATTTTTGTGTTTCTAATGCTGCAATTTAAATGTGGTAAAAGGCACAAAATGTAATATAGCAAGCCAGCAAAATGTAATAAAACGTATTTTTGAAAAACAAGTGATCCTCTAAATTGCTTCCTCTAAATTGTCCAACCACAGGCTGGGGTGGGTCCATGACAGCTTCGCCCCATAGAAACCAAGGTAAATAATACTGGCTGCCTTTAAACCTGGAAAAAAACATCTAGAGGCAGAAAATAATTACTGTATAGGGCAGCTCTAACTGAAGGTAAATACTGCATCAATAGCCACTTTTTATTTCATATTTTAATAAGCTATTGTTTATTTTTTAATAGAGTTTTACAGTAAGATTGCCCCTATATATACAATTATTATGTTTTCAAAATATAATTACAAAATGTATTTACTGCATACAACGTGTAATTACACTTTACTTCTTTTTATTGTCTTGCTTTGGATGCTAAAAACTGCAGAGAGATATTTCTCATATTTTTGGATCATAACTGTCCCCAAACTTCTTAGGATAACACATGCAGACCAAATTGAATATTAATGTTTGATTTTACATTTTGGAAGTGTACAGGTGGGATCCTGAGCCGCAGATGAATAGATTAAAACTGTATTATTTATTCTTTTACAGTATTTTGCATTGGTTTGACTCCTTACACCTCCAGCATGGTAATAAAGCTGAACTAAACATAAAATATATACATAAATAAGGAATAGAATATAGGTATTATTTTTTGTGAATTCATTTGATTCTCTGATAACAAAAAAAGTGCAAGTGTCGACAATCCAAACCATAATGGAGGCTTTTATACAGAAAATATGCCGCGTGTTTCAGTATTGGATCCTGTCCTCGATTTATTTGTTCTCTGGTAAAGGTTCCTTCACACTCAGATCCATGACCTACTAAGGCCCTTCTCTAATACAAGCTCCCTCACACACCGGATGATAAATTGGGTTCAAGATGAAATGGCATTGCTGTTTGAGCCACATTGAACTTCCTCCTCTGTGTAATTCTTGGTTTCTTTATTCTGAAGTATACAAAATTCTCAGATAACTCCAGACAAACTGAAAAGTTATAAACTGGAAATGTCAAGAGATACTTTCTCAGCACCCAAGAGGAAAAATAGAACATATTGCATTTGGTAGTCTTTAGATGTGGTGGCTGCAATTATTTTGTGTTTTCACGGTAATTTGTTATCATGTTGTAGTAGTCAATCCACATATCACTGCCAAATGTAACTTTAACAAAAGGGATATTTATTAAGGGGAAAGAATCAAGTGTGAAAAAAATGGAGATGATTAGGTAATTTTTAAAAAATAGTTTTTGCTGCAAAATTGTATTATAAAGACTCTGGTCAGATGTCAACGCTAACCAGATGCGATTCCCCCAATTTAATGCCATACTCTTCACCCATAGACAAGCCCCTGTTCAGCCTCAGGAATCTAGCTACGCTGTTTGAGCACTTGGTTGCCTCCAGGACTTGCCTTTGGAGTACAAGAATTTGCAAAGGACCAGAAGCTTGCTAGGCAGGCAGGTACACAGTGATAACCAGAGTAGCATTAGTCCAGATCGTAAGGCGTTAGCAGGGCCAGGGTCAATGAAAAGCGATAAGTCCAGCAAGGTATCCAAAGGACATGCATACACATAGACGAAGAAATGTTCCCCAATAATAATCAAATGCAACATCTCCTTTGCAACAGCACAAGATGTTATGAAATAGGGACTCCCATTGCAGGGAGATTCCTCAGGGAGATTAGTACTGAGCAATCTCCCTGCAATGGCAATCGCTAATATATAACATGTTGAAGCAATTTTAGGATCTAGGTGGGCAATTAAATAATGGAATTGCTATGAAAGGTATGGTTTTCTATCCCAGTCAGAGGGTTAAAATTGCATACCCCATTTCTCTAGGGAACCTGACTCCAAAGCTGCATCTTGATTGCTGTGATGCTGTGCATGCTGTGAATGAAGCCCCGCTTTAATAACTGATTCTACCTTATTTGCATACATTATTTCTAGGTGATCATTATTTTCTCCCCCCTGATGAAACAAGATCTACCTGCGAAACGTGTCGGGCACATTTGTATTAATTTCACAAATTTTACCTTCCTTGTAAATGTCTATGGATTTATACTTTTTTTCTATCATCAATTTAGCTGTATTTGCTTGCACAGCCATTCGAATCCCTATGCATTGCTTGTTTCAATGCATAAAAAAATCATGACTCATTCTTTGCCCTAGTGACCAATTATTAGAAGAGTAAAGCAGTCACAATAGTAAATGTTATATTTGCCAATGAATAATTGGCTGAATAAGTTGAATTGAAAAATGAATAATAATGAAATTTAAAGTATAGTTGGGTTTATCTCCTTAAAGAGAAACAATACCCTAATATTATTCACCTGTTCCAACTGCATTGCAATTGCTGGCTTCTGCTTCTTTCTTCGACCAAATTTTCAACCATTTTCAACCATCTTGATTGGTCAGACTAGGTTGATGTACTTCCTGCACAGGCAGGCAGAAGTTCATTCAGTCCCATTAATTGCTGGGGAAGCCGGGGTGTCCCTGTCCCTTTCTGCAATATAGACCTGCCTGATCACTAATGTTTGGATCTTTAAAGTTGAAGACAACAAAGATCCAGCACAAAATAATCAGCTAGATCTCTAGTGTGTTCCCACACCACATTCAGCGGAGTGTATGGGTGGCCTCAAGCCATACCTGCTTTTGCTATATATGTTCCAAAATAAAATTATCACAGAGTTGAGTTGGGGACCCACATTACACAGAGAAACCTTGATGTATGTTCCATGTGGCTTCCGTGTTTATTAGCAAATGTTTGCAACTAAAACCTTTCTATTGCAAATAGTTAGAACTGTATCGTTTATACATTTTGATTGTTGGCCAGCTGGTGAATGTGCTGGAACTTTTTGGAATTTTTTGTTCTTGAAAAGCCCATTTCATGTGCATCCTCAAACAAGCTTTCGTGAAGCCCCAAGGTTCCTCCAGAGGTTGCTAGGGATTCCTCATGTTATAATGCCTGCATAGATCTAGGGCCAACAACATGGGTAAAGCCAGCTGCATGATTCTAATGGCTAAAGTCTTTTTTTCACATTGATTCCCAATAATTGATTTTAGCAGGGGGTTTTCAAGAATTGGAAATTATCCTATTGTTACAGATTCTCACAGGACCAAAGGATCTGTGCTTTTGTTTGTGTCACCCACCTCCCATTCCTCTTCATCCAGCAGCCTTGTTCAGGAATTCTATCTCCTGGTTATTCCCTGGTCTGAGTCATGTGAATCCCTGAAAGCTGCCCCTTTACCCCAGAGGACCGGAATATTCTGCAGTAGCACTCAATCTGCTGGCAGTGATGTGAATACAACCTAAGCTGTCTCTGCTCCAGCACTCCCCCTGGTGGTGGGTTCATATGTCTGCTGGTCACATGCTCTCCATTTGCAACATGCTCTCCCCTATAGAAGGAAGAAGCTGGCAACAGAATGTTGCCTGAACGAGAGGTTCTCCTAGGCTTTGCTTCCTGGTCCCTGTCTGCATTCCTGAACCTGTTACTGACTCACATACTGTCCCCGGCTCTGTCTGAATACTACTGATTGCTGCCTGCCCTGATCTCTAACTCGTCTGACTACACTTCCGCCTCCTGTACTACACTTTGGTCCTAACCTGTCAGTAGTTACCAGCCCCTGCGTGCAAGGACCAGCAACAGCCTGCAGTGCAACATCGTCACCTCTAGAGGCTCTAGAGAAAACCAGGCTGTTGCTTAGACTCTGCGCCGCGTACACGTCTCTGCCAACATAAGTTCGTCAGGGGTAAAATGGTTGAAAAATGCTGCTCTGGAGAGTGCTGTCATCCTGTTGTCAGAACTGCATAGGCTACTTCTTTAAAAGCTCATTTTGAGTACATTTATCATAAAGAATGTGTGGGCATGTCAGATTTATAAATAGACCCCTTTAATTTAAAAAGTAAATGTAACTCCATTACACATTCCAGGCAGGAACTCTTATATAGAAAAAAAAACAAAGTTTCTAGTTCAGCATAAACTTTACAGCAGAAATAACGTTGGTTGTTTATCTGTAGAAGGGTTGCCTTGTCTCTTAATGGTACCATATGGTAGATAAACCAATAAAGCGTTCTAATGTTCCTAAGTGCGCCCAGAACATGTTCCAGCCAGTCTGGAGGTCATCGAGTAATGTCCCCAGAGTGCAATATCTGCATAAAGTGCAATGTGTGCAAATCTCCATCCTAATACCATCTCTTAATAACAGCTTGTGGAACTCTGTCACACACACAATAATACAGCTATATCACAGTCCATGTGTTCTACATAAAAATACATTAGGAAAAGTCCCTGGGCAAATATAATAAAACAAATATTAGTCCACTTATTATTTTTAAAGTCATGGAATTGTTGTTTTATTCTGCTGGTTTAAATTCCGTCTTTATGTCCATTATCCAACTGAAAGCAGAAACTGGGGTGATTTGATCACGTATATTTTAGGCAGAGTTTCGTTTTCAGGTTCCAGCACCAAAAAGTATATAAAACTCTCCAAATATCCTTAAAGTGATGGGCCTATTTTCTGGTGAAGGATAAATCACTGCCATTTAACCTGAAGATTTTGCAAATGGTAATGTTTTTCTGAATATCATATTTTCAGCTTTACAAATGAATGTGTCCTTAAAGCAAAAATAAACTTACCTGCCCCTCATTTGTGCCAACATTTTGCCCAGTGTTTTCCGGGTTTTTTGGATCTTTAGCCATCATGATTGGCCAGAACTAAGTTATGCACATGATGTCATGATTCTGGCACCAAGGTATGAATTTCTAAAGCACACTGCAAACGCTATGGTAAATTTTGCTATCTCTTCTACAATAAAGAGCTTTGCTGCTCAAAATTTTTTAACATTTCAGTTTAATTCTGTTTTAGTACTACACTGGAATTTCTGAACCCCTCCGACCTATGTCCTTGTCTATGATCATTCCAAACTCCCAACTTCCCATAGAAGAAATATATATATAAATATATAAAATTATTATCATTATTAAACTGTATTTAGTGCCAACATGTTACTCATTACTCATTACATATTAGTGCAATACATTGAATTGGGGTTGCAAGTGAATGACAGATTCAACCATGACACAGCAGGAACAAAAGACTGCCCCAAACAGCTTACAATCTAAAAGTATAATAATATAAATAAATGTATATACCGTATTTTTCGGACCATTAGACGCTCCGGACTATAAGACGCACCAGGTTTTCCGCACGGGAAAACAAGAAAAAAAAAATTCATTTGATTTCCCCTGAGATCCAGCGTGCGGCACTTGTGCCCGCCCATGAAGGCTTTTAGTACTACACTGGAATTTCTGAACCCCTCCGACCTATGTCCTTGTCTATGATCATTCCAAACTCCCAACTTCCCATAGAAGAAATATATATTTAAATATATATAATTATTATCATTATTAAACTGTATTTAGTGCCAACATATTACTCATTACTCATTACATATTAGTGCAATACATTGAATTGGGGTTGCAAATGAATGACAGATTCAACCATGACACAGCAGGAACAAAAGACTGCCCCAAACAGCTTACAATCTAAAAGTATAATAATATAAATAAATGTATATATATATACTGAATATATAAAGACCTATTTATAGAGAAAGGCTATAGACGAAAAGTCTTCTTTATATTTTTTTCCTATTGCCAGAACAATTGTTTGTTTTCCGCTTGCCATCAGTAATTGATCACAGTAACCTAAACCGGAGATGAAGACCTCCATTCACCTAAATGGAGTAACAGATCCTGACTTTATCCAGCTGAGCCTGGCCTTTTTAGGAGGGGTGATTAGCTGTCACTGACTTAGATCGCAGCTAAGGCAAACACAAACTGATCTCCATTAAAGCCTTTGGTTTACGCTTTATTGCAACAGATTTGCTGATTTGTACTGATCATATTTGCATGTATTGAGTCAAGGTAATGATGAAGACTTGTATATATATAATTACAGGATACCTTATACATCACATCCTGAAATTTGGCTTCCAGTTATGTGTGCTCTGTGTTTAGACAGAAATAAAGATCACCTGTCTTTTTTACTGTCTCTCACATACTGCTGTTGCCGACATCTCAACGCTCTGATGGGTTTTGTACTTCATCACTAAAAAGATTTCCTATAATCATTTTTTATGTTTCAGTAAGTTTGAGGTTTGATGTTATACTTGTAAGAAATACAAAGCTTTGTGTTATAGCAATCATCATATATTTCTGATGATAATTATTACTCTTCTATTAAAAAGCTTCCAGTGTTCCCGCAGGGAGTCACCCCTTACATTGATGATTATATTCTCTCTATTATCTTTACCAGAAAGGTAGATGTTTTTCCTTGTAGCATAAGGAGCCTAGCAATGCATGGAGAATCACAGATGAATGAGACTGAATCCGTATAAATGAAGAAATAAAAAGACAGTGTGAGTAATGCAGAAATCAGAAATAATCTCTTAACTGATCAGTTGTAGTAAAGTGAAATCTTATGACAGGTTACCCCATCATGTTTGCTGCATAGTCAGGATTATGGAATATGGCCTTTGAATGACAAGCAATATGATCACAGTGGTATGCATTAAAACATTTAAGGCAACTGAGTTGCTGGGTTAAAGCTGAACTTACAGGACACAATAGGGGGGATCCAGGCATCCAGCAATCCTATAAGGGTAGAGTGCAAAGATTCTTTAAGTGACTGTTGGTTTTGAAATGAGAAATATGAAAGGAAGGTCAAGTGTGGATGGTGAGCATAAAACCTGATTTGTTTTTTCATATTTTTTTTTACCTGCACTAATGTTGCTTTATACTATACACATAAATGACACTAAAACAAGCCCTGCTATGCAAGAGAAGTAAATATGGGCAATCAAATGCAGAAAATTCAAACTTACCTTATTGTAGAATCTCCTTTAAATTTATTTTTAAATGGTCAGAGACTGCAGACATGCTGTAGGAGATGGTAAGAGACTGCAGACATGCTGTAAGGTTGGTGAGAGATTGCAGGCATTCTGTAAGAGATGGTCAGAGACTGCAGGCATGCTGTAGGAGATGGTCAGAGACTGAAGACATGATATAAGACATGGTCAGAGACTGCAGGCATGCTGTAGGAGATAGACTGCAGGCATGCTGTAGGAGATGGTCAGAGACTCCAGGCATTCTAGAAAAGATAGTCAGAGACTGCGGGCACACTGTAGGAGATGGTCACAGTCGGCAGAAATGCTGTAGGAGATGGTCAGAGTCTGCAGGCATGCTGTAGGAGATGGTCAGAGACTGCAGGCATGCTGTAGGAGATGGCCAGAGACTGCAGGCATGCTGTAGGAGATGGTCAGAGACTGCAGGCATTCTATAAGAGATGGTCAGAGACTGCAGACATGCTGTAGGAGATGGTCAGAGACTGAAGGCATTCTGTAAGAGATGGTCAGAGACTGAAGGCATGCTGTAGGAGATGGTCAGAGACTGGAGGAATTCTGTAAGAGATGGTCAGAGATTGCAAGCATGCTGTAAGAGATGGCCAGAGACTGAAGACATGATATACAATATAATGATGATGTAAGAGATGCCCAGAGACTGCAAGCGTGCTGTAGAAGATGGTCAGAGACTGAAGACATGATATAAGATATAATGATGATGTAAGACATGGTCAGAGTCTGCAGGCATGCTGTAGGAGATGCTCAGAGACTGGCCAGGGGTGGTTGAAACATGCAGACATAAATACTACAATAGATGGTCAAAGGCTGCAAGTACACTGTATGAGTGTACGAGATCCCTGCTATGAAAGCCTCTTTACAAAATTTAAACTGTGCATGTGCAGCTCTATGCACTGGATGTGGCAACTACTGTTCTCATATGTAAGTTATGTCACCTTGACTCTGAACGTGCAAAAATTTGGTGATAATGGAAACTCTGCAGAAACTGAATAGAGTCAAGGTAGTGCAGTCCCTTTCGGCAGCAAACTTGCACAATGTGGCTTAAACCTCCTAGGGGAACGAAGGAATTAATTGCTACTTTGAAGCTTCCTAATTTGTGCTTTCTACAGCCTCCTTACAAATGATTTTTGCAACATTTTATATAATTTTCAACAAAATAGTTAAAAATAAAATAAAGCAAAAGCATAGCAGTCTTTCACTGATTTATGGAAGCACCAAAACACAAAATGTTTTTTGTGGAGGACCCAAGGGCTGAGCAGAGAAGGTCGAGCATCAGGGCTTTAGCCTGTCCTGGGTAGACTGACCTCTCTCTGACTTTCCTATCACAAATTGGACCTAAGAGGCGAAATGTCCCATGTGGCATTTAAATTCATGCTTATGGCACAACACAGTGACATCTTTCTGTTTCCTATCAACCGCCAACTGTGTTTCCTTTGAAAACTCTCAGATGTTCTTTCTGGTCCAGCTGCATATTGGGAAAAGAGCACCTTTGTTTAGTGATCACTTTAATGCCTCGCCAGCAGATAGAGAGGAAATCAATAATATAAAACCAACCATCTCTTAGAAAGCCTTTGAACTGCCAGAATATCTGAAATGTTACCTAACAATTTAAAGACAAAGTTATCCTCATAGGGACGGCAGGTAGAAACTGTTGTAGTGTACACATTTTCTGGAATGTTACAATGGTAAAATGAATTTGTTTTTCTCTGAAAACCCCCAGCATTGATCAGACTATCCATTTTCTAATACCATAGTCACATAAGAGCAGGAAACAATGGTGCCACATTCATACGATGACCTGATCTGCACTACGCAGGATACAGGTGTGTGTTACCCACCTGTGTGTGTTTGCATCTGTTCAACATGTGTTTGTAGTGTCTGTGTACACTCTCCTTGTGCCCTGTAAGCATGCATGGAGTCTGTCTGTGATCTCATTTAGCATGCAATATCTATGTGTGCACTGGCTGTATGTGCTCTAGCTGCATGAGCAAAACATAAATGCACCATGCCTGTGTGTGCTTTGGATGTTTGTGCCTTGTTTATTCTTTGGCTATGTATGCATTATTTGTGCTCAACCTACAATTGAAATATCTGGGCTCTGGCTGTGTTCTACAGTGTTTGTCCTCTGGCCTTTCAATCACAAGAGGAATGAAGTTCTCATCAACATGACTCTGCACAGTGACACATTCAATGGCTCCCATGGGATCATAAGGAACAGTGCTGTAGTCTGGATTCACACTGCCTTTCATATTCACAGGTTCCTATTCAAGGCTTTTAAACAGCAGAGACTAAGCCTCCTTTCAGACATGTGGTGGAAATCTGCGTGGTTTGCCACTCCTGGTATCCCATGTATGTGCCTGGGAGCAGTTCTTAGAGTCAACCCATCATTTGACAATGCCTTTGTTGCATGGTTTTGTGGTCAAATGCAGTTGTAGTGGAATTCTTCCTTTAGAAGAGGAAAAGCAACCACATGGCCAGATGCAACATGTTCCTTTCAGAAACCATGCTGCAACCCAACTTCAACTCCAATGGGAATGCAACCAAATGCAAATGCTTTCATGCAGTGGTTCTCAATGTCTTCTCTAAGTTGGATAGGAGTGGTTGGGACCAGTGTTGAGCATGAAGTGCAATGCTGAAGATTAGGGCAAGTTTAAAAAGGATCTAAGAATTATTTATAAAGGGGGCAGTCAGACATAAAGGCCAATACTTTGATGAATATTAGAGCTATTTAGAAGGTCCATCCATGCTTGAATTGAGGGTCTCCTGACATGAGAATTAATTACTTTAGGATATAGGTAGTTCGATAGCAGTGGGACAAGAACAAACTAAAAAAAAAGCTCATTTTGATAGCTGGGACTAAAGACCTTGTAATGCAGAATTTGTCTCACCATTGGAGACCTTCCTGAAGCTCATGTCCTGGAATACATCCAGAGTTCCTGGAATCCTCAGGCTGACAGCACAAACCATTCATGAATTCCTTCTTCCATTTACTGGAGATAATATCCAACCTGAGTCCTTGCCAATTTTACAGTCATATTGTCGGGGAACAGAGGAGACCAGCAGGTGCCAGAACAAGACATGCATAACTTCTGCTGTGTGCGCCCAACTCTGCACTATCTCCTAGAATTCATCTGTCAATATGTCTGCAGATAAGAATGCGCTCTATTGTGGCAAAACCTGGATGGATGAAACCTTGAGCAGATGTACGGGAACACAGAACAATGACAGCACTAAAAAAAGCTTTCTATGAACAGCCGTATCTATCGTGCCATCACATACATAAATGCACTCACAAGTGGCATAGGTGAATGTGCCTTTTAAAGAAGAAGGCTTGCAATGATTAAATGGAGGCTTGCTTGACTCTTCTTGACTTAATGTAAACCATTTTTTAAAGCTGCAACCAGACAACCAGAAAAATACATAGATTAAATATATATTTATATGAGCTGTTTTACCTGCCAAGGGATTTGTATTATTGGCCATCCACTCCTGAGATTTCCCCATCTCACAACACAGCCTTGTCTAGTAAGAAAGGGGACCTGATCTTACTCAATTTAAGAGTCTTACGCCTGGTTAATGAAATGAGTTCATATCTCTATTACTCTGTACACTTCTCCCATCAGCATGTTTTCTGGAGAGCAAGAAGTGTTAAAAGATTAAGGACAAAGTTTGACTTTTCACTAATGTGGTAAAGTTATTATAAAAAGTTTAGTGATTGGGTTTACAAACAGCAAACCAATATTCTATTATACAACCTAAGTTTATTGTAGAGTATATAAAACAATCAACTGCTATTTGATGGTGTCTGCCTAGTTCCAGGAGCCACTAAGCGGCAGTGTATTGAAAAGAAAAAGTATAAAGCTACAAATGTTACTTTATATTTTTTTTTCAATACACTGCCGCTTAGCAAATACCCGGAGATTTACCAATGGACAGAACTCGGCTGCCCCCATTCATTCCCAACTGATGGCCCCAGTTGAGATAGCTACAATCTAGGATTTTGCCTATGGACATTTTTTGGGCATGGGGAACATCAGCACCCATCTAAGTCAGTGTTTCACAACCAGGGTTCCTCCAGAGACTGCTAGGGTTTTTTTGAGCAATGAGCAATTTGCGCCTCCCAGGTCAATTTAAGCGACACCAATGATATTTTTGGCTATCTGTAAGGTAACATTCTTCTCAATGGCCAGCAATGTAAGAGACATTTTCCCCATTGACCGCCACACTAAAATAAAGAAAGCCGTGGATTTATTATTAATAGCAATGTTCCCCTGAAGACCTAAAAGGTATTTTAAGAATTCCCCTATGTTAAAAAGTTTAAGGTGAAGGTTCCTTTAACGTACATAAAATATTATTTTAACCAAGTTGACAATTTTCACATCTATATACAGTATAAAAAACAGGAAAAAGACTCCAAGTTCCCTTCAAATCGATTACTTGTGTTTTTCAATTCCGATTCTGTTATCTTTCTCAGCTCCAGGCTCCAGCTTCTGCTATAATTGTTGTGCAAAGTTTTTTTGGAAAGCCGAAGAAAACAGCCCATCCTGTTCCAAAACACATCTTGCATCAGTTTGATGTCTGACTGTTATTTTTAAAAGGTCAACAATTTGTTGATCCATGATAAAAAAAAGGCTGAAAAGAAACTCAACGCTACAGCAATGAACAGACACTTGGATCGACTATTGACAGAATTTGTGCAGAGCGTTTAATAATCCCTGCAGTGCTGGCCCCTTCAGCGCTATCATGGAATCATACAAAGGGAACGTGGCATCTGTTTTTCTCAATGCTTGGATGTTTGGTTTATTTCTGCTGCTCAGCACCAATGAGCCTTGCTATGAGGGCGAAATCCTTAAGGGGCAATTTTGAAATAGCGCTGAAGTTATTATGTGAGGTAAATAAAATCTAAAGGGAAAGGGTAGCCTAATAATATTAATTATTGTGCAGGGAAAGTACTTTAGGAAAGGGAAAATACTTTTATGTAGTTTTCAAAAGTGTCAAAAGTGTCCCCAGTTTACTGGGGAAAGGCAAATGTGGGTGTATTCATGTTTCATCCAAAAATCACCAAACTTTTTTTCCAAAATGAATACCTATTTACAGTAGCATTAGATTAAATTAGATAATGTATAAATTAACAGTAAAAGTAGATTTATACATTTTCTAGTTGAATTCAGGGTACAAAATGAGTATATTTTGGGGAAACAAAAGCTGTATAAATCTTGGGTTGGGTGAAAACATTTATAAATAGACTAACTGCATGCTGAATGGGAAATACACTTATCTGGTACCACATCTCCCTAATAATAATCTGAGGCTTAGGCTACGTACACACATGAAATAATTGTCACAATCCTTTGCAAAAACAAAAGCCTGCACGATATATGAACGAGCACTGAACATACAGCGCCATTCTGCTTTATGAAGAGGGAATGGGGGGAAAACGATGGAGCGGAACCCCGCTGCACTCTCTCCCCTTCAATTTCATTATGATTGTTTGATCCGCCAGGACGGATTAATGAACGACGAGCACTGTACACACACCAGATTCTCGTCTGATATCAGCCCTGAGACGATTATCTGACGAGAATCATCTGACCTGTGTACCTAGCCTAGACAGAAAACTGCAGTCTGTGTATCTTAGAGATGAGGTGGCTCATTGGTTAAGGTTGTTAATGCTTCTCAATCTATTATTGAGACCCCTGGAAGCAAAGTATTAAATAGATATTGACTACTTTCTTTTTGCACACTGCGGTGACATTTTAGTATGAGGTATTTAGACTACATTATTTAGTTCATTGGGAAACATGATTGCATGAACTAATCCAGATGATAATGGTACAATTTATGAATTTCAACACGGGTGAACTGAAGGGAAATTAAATCATTTTTGCAGACTGAAGATGATGAATTTGATTCACATAAAAATATGTCCTTCTGATGAAGCCAAATTGTGAAACGCGTAAAGCACTAAGGATTTAAAACACGCAACATTTTGTAACTAAAGGAATTACAAATTTAGAATATGTAACTTTTTATGATTAAGTTTGTGGTATAGATGAATCATGTATAGAAGCTCTGTGTTTTATTACATTTTATTAAAAAATTGTATATTAATAAATTATATGATTTCATAAAGATATAATAAATTTATGTATGGTACCTAAAAACTCTCCAAATTAAAAATCAAGTCTAAGATTTATAAATAGACATCAAAAATTACTGTTTTTTAGTAATTGGCTTGGTGTTTACCTTCATTACCCCTCCCCTCCATACTTTTAAAGCAGAACTAAACCTTAACAATAAAAAAAAATTGTGACCAGGCAGGTCAATTTTTAGCGATGCCCTTCTGCAATAAAAATTAACTTACCTGCCTGTTTACAGTTTTTAACTTACACTCACCTATCCTCACTCTGTCAAAGGTGCCACTATATTCACCTGGATTTGCCAGGTTGGAATGATACATGCACATGGCAATATATATAAGGTATTTTTGCTATAATGCACACGCACGGCTCCAAGACTTTTCTAGAGCTGCCCTAACTCTCTGCAATGGTCTTCCTCATCCTGTTCAGCTTGCTTCTTCTTTCTGCTCAATTAAAAGAGGACGCAAAACCCATTTTGAAACCGTCACTACTTCCAACCATTACATATCACCCCTCTTATTGTGTGTTACTTTCCCCGCCTCCTAGATTTTAAGTTCTTCGGGGCTGGATCCTCTCCTCCTCTCGTGTCACTGTCTGTATCTGTCTGTCATTTGCAACCCCTATTTAATGTTGCATAATTTGTTGGCGCTATATAAATCCTGTTTATTATTTTTATTATTGTTATTATTATTATTATTATTATTATTATTATTAATAATAATAATTATAATAATAATGCACAAAGCTGCAAATGCAATAAGAATATATATTGTATGATCGTATACCTTGTGCTACACCAATCTGGAGAGTTAAATCCCTGCTCTCTTACACACACCGTGCAGTGACTTGGGTCAAAAGTGATCCATTGCATTACATGAGTACATTGTCCAAATTTAGCACTGTTGATTATTATTATTTATATTATTATTATTATTATTATTAATGAACAAGATTTATATATCACCAACATACTTCGCAGAGCTGTACATTAAATAGGGATTTCAAATGATAGACAGATACAGACAGTGCCACAGCAAGAGGAGAGGACCCTGCCCTGAAGAGCTTACAATCTAGGAAATTGATAGGTTAATAAAATTATATTTGGAGTAGTGTGCAAAGGAGAAATGTTGGACTGTTGAGATATGGTAAAGTGGTGGGACTGGCTCTTCATACTGGGGAAGTTCATTTGGATTTCCACTGTGGTATTCCACATGCCTAAAATTCATACTATGATTTAGGGGGTATTAGGTTTCAAATGAATAAAAAATTTGGTCTGTAACCTTTATTATAATTTGCAGCATAAAGTGTTTGTTTTTTTTAAGTGAACATGTCACTTTGCCCACCTACTGCTACTTACCTTACCCCATTCCCCTGTAGCATTTCAGTATGACAGATTTTTAGCTATAGGCAGTGAGTCTGTAGTTAATGTACAGAGTGGTCAAAGTGTACTGAATTTTGAATTTGCTTTAGCGCTCTGATTTTGCATTTGATTTTGAGTCAGCAACACTAATCAGAACCATGTAACACACTACATACTGTATAGATTACAGAGATAAGGACTATGGAATACAATACACAGAGTGCAGAATTCAGGGGCCGGGAGTATGTAACATACTACCGGTATATAGTGTATAAAGAACAAAGGTCAGGTCTGCTGAACACAATACACAGAGTGTAGGGGTCAGAAGTATGTAACACACTACATAGTGTATAGAGTACAGAGATAAGGACTATGGAATACAATTCTGGGAGTTCAAGATGCAGGGGTCAGAAATATGGAATACACAACATACTGTAAAATGTTCAGGACCATGGAATACAATACACTGAGTGCAGAATGCAGGGGTCAGGACTATTCAATATTCTATATAGTGTATAAAGAACAAAGGTCAGGACTACGGAACACAATACTCAGAGTGTAGAGTGTAGGAGTCAGGAAAATGAAACACACTAAATAGTTTATAGCATACCAAGATTAAAACTATGAAACACAATGCACAGAGCAAAGAAAGCAATGATCAGCAGCATGTAACATACTACATTGTGTATAGAGTACAGGAGTCAGGACTATGGAACACAAAACATAGGGTTTAGAGTGCAGGGGTCATAAACATGTAACATACTTCAGTGTATAGAGCACAGAGGTCAGGAGTATGGATCACAATACACAGAATGCAGAGTGCAGGGGTCAGAAGTATTTATCACACTACAAAGTGTATAGAGTACAGAGGTCAGGACTACATAGCACAATATATAGGGTGTAGAATACTGGGGTCAAGAGATGCAAGAAGACTGCGTGGGCTGTGGGACGAATGCACCAGAATAGATATCTTTACCTTTTTAGTGTTGGAGGATAGAAAAATATAAGCCATGGTGTTGCTTACTTGCTTTACTGATGCAGATTTATAAATACATTTTTACCCAAGATTCCACTTTAATATCTCTTAAATATGAACTGACTTGTACGATTTACAGGTGAATTGGCAGTGCAGACAATTGAATGAACTACCCTGATGATATATATTGAATACCAGGAAAAAATATCGGACTCCACCTGTATAAATTACTTGATTTCTTTTCCTCTAATATTGAATCAGACTTTTTCCATTAAGAATCCAATGGTAATCAGCAATTCTCCACATAGAACATAATAGACTGGTTCTTTATTGTTAATTCAGTCTGTTCAATAGCAAATTCCATAAATAAAGGAAAAGGTGAAGTGTGAATCCTTCAGCCTGTACAAATAAATAATGAAGGTATTGTTCATGGCTGTAACACAGATGAGGTGCTTTATGTTAAAAAAATATACCCCTCCATGGATATGGGTGGACAAGAGAGGGAGCCACATCTGCACACACCAAGAGCCACAATCTCTTCTGCCTTTAGGTGTACGTAAACCCCAAAAAATAATATATTGCAGATTACCTGTCTTTGGATGTGGTGGCTGCATTACATTTTTCAGGTTAAGGATATTTTCTGCAAGTACAGAATATACCTGTTGATCGTTCCAGAAATGTGTCCTTCACATGAACACTTTTTCATGAACACAGCTGCTGGGAAGTCAGTTCCTACTAATGTAGGTACAGCTGCAGAACTACAAAAAACCTGTCCCTATATCATATGCAAGCAGGCCCATAGGAATTTTCCTGGGAAAAAAATCAGTGTATGCATGTGAGCAGGGATAGGTGGAGTTCTGTAGTTCCGCAGGAGAGACTTCACATAGTACTGACAACATTGCTTTATATTTACATGTTTCATCACTCTAATTCTCATCTCTTCTTCATTCTGCTCTCTACTTAGCATACTTCTTGTCTGCACACAAACTGATTGGTCCCTTGTGCTGCTTCATCCCCATCTGTGTCCTACAGGAGGTGCAAAAAGCTGAAAACATGTTGATTTAAAATTACCTTGCCACTAGAAAAAAAATCTTTGTTTATTTTTGGGTCACACCAGTAGATGGCTCTGTGTCCTCATGTAAAGCATGTAACATGTGGTTTGTTATACACTTTACATGAGGACACAGAGCCATCTACTGATGGTTAACAATAATGAACAAAAGATCAAAGATTTAACAGCAAGGGACCTATCATAACAAATCTAAAAGTACAAAATACTTTAACCTGTTAAACGTGGAAAAAATTCACAGACCGGTACATTTTTAGAAATAAACCACCATGGATGTAATTCACATAATTTTGTAGCATTTCTATCGTCATGATCAGTGAAAGCCCCAGGTTTATACTCGGATCAAAGTAGTTGACCTGTATTCTAAACTTTAAAATAAGTACAGTAGAACCTAGGTTATCTGGCACCAATGGGGAATGGCCAATTGCAAATAGGTGTAGTTTCCAGTTAAGTAAGGTTACTGAAACTGAGGAACTGAGGAAAACTGAGGTTTCTCAACCATTCAGCACTAGACTTAAATACGGAGACTTGTCCCCATTCACCTCTAGTGCTGAATGGCTGATTGAGAAAAGGGAAACCCTGATGATGCTTGAACCATATTTAGGGTTTCCCTTTTGTCAGCCGATCATGGAGTCGAGCAATCAGTGGACCTCTGCTCTCCTGATTGCTCCCACAGCCCTAGCAGAGCTGTAGTATGTATTCTTGGATGCAGAACACATGCCACAGCTCCGCTAGGGCTGCAAGAGCAATCAAGAAAGCGGAGCTGTCAGGTGCTGGTTATCTGAGTTTTCAGGTTATCTGAGTTCTGGATAACCAGGGTTCTACTGTTCTATCGAATATATTGGTTTATATTCGAGTATATACATATAAAATTATAAATGGGGTTTGATTTAATTTTTGTCTTCAGCCTTTTTGAGAGCCTTAATCTGCATTTTTTTGGAGGGTCTATACATTTCTCAACCTTTGGTCACCCTATGGTTGCATTAAGTTCAGTGAATGGGCCTCACACAAACATGCTTGATAAGTGAAAAGAACATGGCATCAGATCCAGCCTCAGTCATGGGCTGCCTAGATGTCAATGGAAGCTGGTGATTCAATACCCTTTGTGTTATGTAGCAAAAAATCCCTCAGGTATACTGCCAGTCAGGGAATTTCCCACCAGGCATGAACATACATTGTCATTCCTCTACCGTAATAGCCGTACATTTCATTTTATCAAACCGGCCTGGTTATCTCGCCTATAAATAGACAGCTCGTACATCTCGCCTCAAAGATAATTCAGTGTTTGATTGTCGAAGAATGATACTGAACTTTGCCAGTCTTCAAAGCGAAGAACAAGAAAACAGATGGGGTCTGCCCAATCACCAGAAGCAAATGGAGACATCTACCATCAACATCTGTACACGAGCATCCCGACCGGAGATGACTGATGACCCCTTCATCATTCAGCAGATGCATCAGTGTAAACATAATCTTGTTTGCAATTTAATTTGAAATTTCCAGTGTCAGAAGATCTTCGATGATAAAAATAATAAAAAATGTGGCAAGGCCATGACGCAAATCTCTTATAGCCATCCCAGATTTGAATGCATATTGTCTATCTCTGTTGTGTTTTGCCCCCAGTTCATAAAAAGCAATGTTATTTTGTTAGATTTAATGGAGTTCACAGTGTCAGCGATGTTGTGACCGGCTCTGTACTATGCTGTAAAAGTCTGGGGTTACAATATAGAAATACACGAAAAAGGTTTTCCAATATACTGTAGTCATCATGTACAGAAAATATTACACTGATAAGCAGACCAGGGATGAAAGGCTTAAATATCATTTTATATATTACCACTGTCAATGGGAGCTGATTTTAAAGGATAAATATCTACATATCCAGGTAAAAAAAAGCAAATATAGCTTTTTTTCTCTTCCTGCCCATTGATAGCTCCTGTCAATTTAAAATTCAGCAGCTGGGTAAATCAGTCACCTAAAAACAGTCCCTATGGTGTTATGGAACGGGACAAGTTACATGACACCATGATGTGACAGTACATGAGGCTATAGTGGCCATGCTAATAGAAAGAGAGTACAGAGAGTGACAGGATTATCATTCTCTTGCTGCTCTTGACCTGTCCAATCACAAGTTGGGGTTGGAAAGGTGGCCTATGTGTGTTGTGAAACTGCAGCAAAATTGGGTCACCAATCTGTGTGGCAAATCTGCTTAGATCTCAATGCTTGATGGACAGAAATCTAAATGGGCAGGTAAGACAGTTTTCATATGTGTGTTTTCATAAGGTTCAGGTTCAAATATTTCAGCCCTACATATGATCTTTCATCATTGTTTCTGGTGACAGATGGCTCTGCACATACAGCATTGAACATTTGGGGCCCCAACTTCTTATTTGCCCCATATTATCTAAAACCACCACTGGTGACAATGATCCAGCTCTGTCTCCCAATTCTCCTGTTGTGTTGTCTTCCAGCCACATAGACTTCTGGTCAGGGCCATAGTTGTACTTTTTTCTCCAATAGGCTGACTAATACTAGTAAAAGGTGATTATGGGAGGCAAAGCAGGGGTGTACTGGGACGGCCATGGGTGGGAACGCCGTGTCCTCACTTTATGTGGGAATGGACACATGTGCTCACTCTTATTTTGGTCTTCTTGGTCCACAGCTCTGGCCAGTCCACTCTTCTATGGGGTCAGGAGAAGGACCACGCTGGGAGGGGGCACATTGGCCAGAGCCTTGGACCATGTCTCCGGTATGGAATTGCAGGCTCAGGGAAGTGGGCGGATTGTGTCTCTGAACACAACCTGCCCACTCTTCCATCGCAAGCTCAGACCCGCAATGGGAGAGTGGGTGGGTTCTGGCATCATGACGTCACTCTGGGGGAAGTCTGTTCCCCTTTAAGTGACACATAGGCAGGGGTGTAGTGGGGCGGGACTGTACCATGCCCCGTCTTGCTTTTTAAGGACTACATCCCTGAGGGAAAGCATGATGATGGAGGATGATTGGTGGGAGCCATGATGGTTGTGGGCTAAACAACCCTATGCTGAGTACTTTTATGTGTAATAATGATGAATGAACTACAACAATAACAGTACAAATGCCACCAATAGTGGCCATGGCACATTAAACCACAGCCTAGTTGGCCCTTTGATAAATCCTGTCTTGCTTCTGATGGAGACTACCTGTGCTGTTTTAATACACCTTATGCAAGCATAGTACACCAGCAGAAAACCTGCCCTAAAAATTGCCATTTAGCCAGCATTGGACCAGTGCATGGATACCATCACTAAAATGAAACACTTTTGTAAAATGGCTATGGTGCTTTTTGATGCCATTCATTCAGTGTTTAGCTGTTCTTTAAGTCAGACTTTGCATACTTTGACTTCTCCATCACTTCCCACCATGACTTACTTGTTTAAAGGACGGGTTCCTCAGCATAAGTTTCTTAATGTCCTTTTGATGGCTTTATCACATGCAGAGGTAACATTTAATTACCAGTGTTTTTATTATTGACATAATTTTTAATGACCTCCTAAAACTATATTTAAGTAATGTTTTCCACAGAGGTTATACTTTAATTAGATAGTTAGCATGTACTAAATCCGATTTATAGGTTCGGACAGGCTAGTCTATGCAAATGTAATGCGCACTGCAGTGCTAAAGATCACCTTTATTACTGATTAATAGTTGAAGGAGTCTAACTCTACAAGGCAAATCACCGCTATTGTGTACAGTCAGAGAAGTAGGATTTCTTTATTGACAATTAGCTGGGAAGTGTGTTAAAGGGACACTCCAGCCACACACAAAAACCTGGATTCAAAGTTATGATAGACACTGTTGTAATTTAAAAAAGGAATTTGGGCTGTTCATTTACCATGGTGAATGATCACATTGCAAGGGAAAATTATGTTGGCTTAGAGAATGTGGTGATCAGGGCCACCATAGGAAGGGGACTAGGGGTACTTCTGTACCAGGCCCCAATCGAAAGAGCTTGACTTTTGCAATGTTCAAACTTTTAGACATGAAGGGGGGGCCACAGAAAGTTTACTTAGTATGGGGCTCATAAATTTCTGATAGCAGCTCTGGTGGTGATCATTTTGAAAAAAAAATATTCACATGCAAGAAAATGCAAGAATGCTTGCATATGATTGGATGTTTGAAGTCACAAGAGCTTCATCCTATTTGCTAAGCCAAGTGGAATACCCCTTGAAAGAGGATATTTCACTTTGCTATGTGAACAGCCTGTACTCATATTCCATTAGTAAATAAACTTCTGTGTGTTTTATTGTTCTTTGTACCCTATCCTTGTTTTTCCGTGAACACAGTGCAATGGTTTCTTTATCATGGCTAGAGAGGCTCATATTTTTTGAGTTCAAGGTACAGTCAACTGCCCTCAAGGAAATGTTGCAAATAAGCCTGTCCAAAAGGTCACATGGTCATTTTGGAAGGTCATAAATGCAGCCGTGGGAATCATCCTGTAATGATTTCCTCGGTTTTCCGATGGGTCCGCAAAATCAATTCACCAAAATTTCATGGACCCATCGGAAGTTCGAGGTAATTTTCATGAGAATGTCAGAGGCATTCTCGCTCATCCCTAGTGGGCACTAGTTGAAACTGTGCATGTGTCCTTTTTGGCACATGTACAGCTCTAATTATTGTTTGCAGGGAGAGGACAGCTTTGCAGGTAGCAGCTGGCCCCCAGTCAAAGGCTCTTTTAATCTAGGCCAGGTACTGATGTACATCCTGTTACCCCTGATGTTGGCCCTGGCATGTATGATAATACATTACATCGTATCTGTACTATAACAGGCTAATATATTTATACAGTCAAAAGACAAAATAGCCTTTTTCACTTGATCTTGGAACTAATAACATCACTGGGGTAATGACTTATTGTAAATGATGTCTTCGGTGTATCTATTGTATTTCTTGTGTTATATTGTCATTAAACCTGCAATATTTAAGAGCAGAGCTGCAAAATGTCTTCAACATTACAAGGAAAAGTTCAATTGGATGTGACTAACTACTACTAGAATAAACCAAAGACTGCTTTTTTTATGAAATTGACATCTAGCTAAGAAAGGGGGAGTGGCCAAGAGTTACGTTTCTCAACCTTCTGATTCTCTTTTCACTAGCCAGTCACTGTCTGGGGGAAAGACAAGACCTGCAACTCTTCCTAAAATGCATCAGACAAGAGTCAGGTCTTCAGGCATGACTGCAAATTTCAGAACCAGATAGAATGTCAGCTCCCAAATATGAATTCAGCTGTTTGCCTGAAGTTCAACTGTATTACATTTCCCAAAGGAGACAAAGAAACTAAAAAAGAGATACGACAACTGTCTTGAAATAAACTTTCTAACGTAGGAAAGACCTTACATTATACACATCCTGGCAATCTGCAAGTGTTCACGTTATACCGCCCACATCTTTCAGCCAGGATTCATTACAGCACAGCAAAGCATAGAAGTATCCCTGCTATGATAATGATCCTATTATATGATATTTTACTGCACTTTGTCATGTGGGAACAGGAAAAAAAATAATATATTACTCCATAATGCACGCATATTATGGAAAGACATTGAGAAGATTGAAGAGTATTTGCCTGTGATTTGCAGGAGGTACAGCGACACAATGGCACTTCTATAGCAAAAAGCGTCTGGACAAATTCTCCCACTGCGCCTTTTTGTTACAGTTATTAGTTTGCAGGTTCAGTAAATGATTTCTCATCTGATCTGTACGAGCAGCCTAAAAATGAGTTATTGATTCGTCAACGTTTTAGATTTAACTTCGTCTGCCTAAAAATAAATAAAAAGGATGAAATATGCACTTTCAGCAAAGTATCCTGTTTGATTTAACCGCAAATCAAGGCGAAAAAAGCCATGCATTAAATAATAAACTAATGTGGGAATAAAAAGAGATGGTAAATACAAATATAATTAGATGCTGAGTTATGCACATGGAATAGAGAAGTAATATATTTTTGCATATTTTTTTTTTTGTTGCAGCAGGGTTGAATCATTTCTCCTTTCATTTATTAGGTCTGCATATACCTGTTAAGTGAAAATAAATCTGGGGAATTTATTGTGGACTATTAAGATGTTTGACACTAAGGCATAGCTCCCAACTTTCTGGGATGCCAAAAAAGGGACAAAGTATGTAGACAAAGAACATACCCCTACCATGACTCCAGTTTTGTAAACCACAAAAATTGGTGCACATAAATGGTTGAGTGCTTTTTTTAAAGCACATTTCTGGATTTCTTGGATCACTTAGGTTCTCCTATCATATTCTATCTTCTCCGGTCTTTAATGAATCAGGTTCATTGGGTGAACTAGACAGTGAAATACACAGTACAATATTCCAAGGATAAAGAAACACAAACCACGCAGGAACAAAAACAACTGGTGCCAAACCAGATAATATTGGCAAACAGGACAGTAGTCTGGAACATTTTATTATACATTGCCATGTGTTCATAGGGATGAGTAGAATGGTTTCAGCCAAATTCATTTAGCTGCAAAATTACTGGTGCAGCCACCAGGGAAAGTGGATCCCTCCGCCTGCAGAGACAGACAAGCTGCGGGCAGGGAAGCAGCCTCGGCCATGCTGCCTGCTACTGCGGCGTCTCCCTCTGTGGCTGGGAACCCCAGGGACACCGCGGGCTCGCAGGGCGGGTAAGTTCCTTACAAGTGCAGGTTCAGATATGGTTTGGGATCGAGTGATCCCATGCAGCTCCTGGCAGCTGGCATCTTACCGCTCGGCAGGGGTGTAGTCGTAAAGAAAGAAGAGGGGGCACAGTACTATCCATTGCATGCATCATTGTTATGTAAATGTGCCTCCCCCACCACACCCCTGCCTATGTGTCACTCAAAGGGGAAGAAACGTTAGAGGGGGAAGAGTGATGTCATGATACCAGAACCCTCCTACTCTCCCATCACAGGTCTGAGCCTGCAATAGGGGAGAGAGCGGGTTGTGATCAGAGAGACAACCGGCCTGCTGCCCTGCAATGCCATACGGGAGAAATGGAATTGCAGGAGAAGGACCCTGCTGGGGGCGGTGCACTGGCCAGAGCTATGGACCACCAAACAATTCTTTGCAAAATAAGAGTGGGCATGCGTTCACGAAAAAAAATGAGGGCACAGCCCACTACATCCCTGTGGCTCGGTCACTCACACTTCAGCACTGGTTCTTAAAGAACCATCCTCTGCATATTGACAGCTGGAGGCGGTGCATTACTGATACTGCTCCCTGCTGCCCCCATTCATTCACTATGGGGCTGCTGCTTGTAGAATCTCACCCGAGGGCATCGGTTCCTTGCCATGAGAAGGATACCTGCACCACAACCTCATGCCAGTCTGAACGTAGCCTTTCTTTCTTTTTTGCCCAGACATCACATATTCAAGTTCAGAGCCTTTTGCTACAGGTATACTTTTAGCCCAAAACAAAATCCCATTTTTCTCTGTGTGACATGAGCTACAAAGGCCAACTGAGGCTGAGGGACCCCCTGAGGGCTTTTTGATTTTAATGGAAATTTTTACGCAGGGATTAGTCATTATAATCATGCTTAATCTCTCACAGTAATGAAAGATAAAGATTTAATCACTCATTACGCTACAGTAGGAACTGTTGATATGAAGCAGAGCAGGTGAATTAACTGTTACTGAACAACATTTGTTACAGGGGGTCATAGGAGCTTAGTTATCTGTTCTTGTATCAGTGCTCATTTAAAAGGAGATAATGAATAGGCACAAGTAAAAGTCTCAGTCACGGTGAGGGGCCCAGTGCAGCATATTATGTTCTTTTATCAAATAGATATAACGAATATACTCTTCTTTTTGCTGATTTTGTTAAAATGTTAAAATATACCATTGCAGGTGATCAATAGGTGCAAAAAATCTTACACAGGTAAGCAATGGTCTCTTTCTTTCAGGTCAGAGTTTAAAGTGAATTCCACTCTTACTTTTAGCATTAAACAGTTGTGCCAGCTTCTCTACTGTACTAAAATGTCTTTTTCTGATTTCACCGCACACTGTGAGCTGTTTTTTGTGTGTCTTAGAAGCTGCAGTAAGACAGGTAGAGTCTGTCCCATTTCCTGATTGGGTGACCTCCAGCTTCATCAAGCTATTTCTTTCTTTGTCTACCCTATTCATTCTTTGGATTTCACTTCTTTCAATCATGAAGGCTCAGAATCACATATGAGAATTACATAGGGCAGATTGCAACCAGTGCAGCCTACCTGAGAACCCCCGCTCTTTTACTTTCCCCTGGAGGAAGAACAGCACTGCAGCTGCAAATGCAGCTGCAACCACATGTAAATGCATTACTTGCAGTGCGGTTTGCCACTCTGGGTGCACAGCAGCAGCTTGTTATTTGCCTGGGACTGGCCAACTGTGCAGATTTTTGCCATGGGTTTGAAAGGATTTCTTTTTTTTCTTAAAAGATGTCAATCATTTATGATACACAGCACTTTAGCAAACCATAGACAATTTTACAGCAAATGTGACAATAATTATGATTGGCAGAATATTGTGCAGACCTCAGATGCAGACACCTAGACTCAAACCGTTGATGGACATTTCTTTAAGCCAGCAGCCGTAATTGCCAAAGTATTGGCTCAACAGCCTATGTTGTTGACAATGTGTCAAAAGGCTTAACGGAATTCTTTAAATTATTAATTTTCTCTTCCTACTAACAAACATTATTGCAGGTACTTAGGCTTTTAGAGCAGGTGTTTCACTGTGTTAATACTGTCATCAGGCATTTGTCTCTGTAATGCCATTTAAAGGGCACATTGTGTTAGTATTTCCTTAGAGCTGAACTCCAATTCTTTTTTCCTTACTATTACCTTAGAGCTGAACTCCAACTCATTGTATTTAGCAATTAGTAAATTGCTAAATCCAAAGATGAAGCACATATACAGATGTTTATTAACCCACCCATTAGTTTGCAATTTTGTCTTACCAGTGCTAAGACTTTTATAGTCCTACCACATAGCACAGCCAGGGGGATGACAATGTATATTTAGAGAATCTTGACCCTTAACTTGATGATTGGACATTGTAGTGGACTGATAAGGTCATCCCTTTGCTTACTTTATCCCCCCACCTACATCAATCTGCGTGTAGGAAGCCTAATTCAGTATGCCCCCTTTATTCAGGGGGACCCCAAATGGGGTTAAAGCAGCCTTAGAAATTAAGACACCCAAACAAGAAAAAAATAATTCTTTGTTGTTCTTCTTTCACTAATACTTACCTTTGCAGAGTCCAGCATTGTCACAAAACCATTATGCATTCCTTTGGAGAGGAGTACAGTGGAGTGCCGCTCGCTCATCCTGCCTCCTCGACTTTCTATTGAACAGAATGATGGTGTGTGTAGAGCACTCATTTAGTTCATCTGTCATTGGAAATGAATAGGAAAGAAATTTCCAGCACAGTCATCTGGTGTCTATTTGGGATTCTAAGCTGGTGAGCTGTTGGGGGACTGCTATACACATGTTAATGTTTTGCCCAAGTTGGGCATGACCTTTGAATCATTTGATGTGTGTACATAGCTTTAGCCTCAAGAAAAATTTAAGAATCTGCATGATTTATTTGAGGAAGGTGACAGATCTGTAGGCTTATAATACCAAGTATATGACTTCTGTGCATATAGGACAAACAAAAAGAGGAAAACAATTGCCCAAGGGCAAATATTTTATCAACACTCTGCCAGATCCCTTTGGCAGTAAAAAAAAGAAAACTGCTCTGACAGGTTGTGGTGAGCCTATAGCCACAACTTAGCCAGAGAAGTAGAATCACAATTCAGGAATTCATCAAGATATAATACCTGTCTCAGGTATACAAGGGCGTGCATATTTACTGGACACAATTAATTCACAGCCATCCAACCATTCTTGCCCATTAAGCCACAAGGTCAGGGTAATAAATCCCAACCCCAACCATATACTCTATATATTAAAGGCATGGATAGAATGAACAGAGTTTTACTCAAAGCAGAGTTTTAACAAATTTTAAAGTGTGTTTCATGGTTTTGCACATCCAGTGATCAATTGGGTGGGTATGGGGAAAGATATTATCATACTGGGAGACATAGTGGTCAGTTTGCTTAGGATGAAATGTTTTTGTGGGCCCTACTAGTACAAATTTCATCAGTAAAAGTGTGAGTACTGTATATTCATTCACCGACCACTTTATGGGATACACCTTGCTGGTACTGAGTTTGATGCTATTTTTCATGGAACTGATGTAATTCTTCCTGTTATAGATTCATCAAGTTTCTGCAAAAACTCCTTCAGGGATTCTGGTCTATATTGACATGTTAGCATCACACATTTTCACCAGATTTGTTGACTTTGCATCCACGATGCAAATCTCCTATTCCGCCACATCCCACAAGGTGCTACATTGGATTTAGATCTGTTTGATGTGGAGGATATTTGAGTACAGGAACTCAGATCATGTCATGTTCAAGAAACCAGCTTCAGATGATTTATTGTTGCCCTTGAATCAGCTCAACCCAGTCTGACCAATCTCTTCTCCAATTTTTTCTGACCTTGAGGCATTGACACCCAAATAACTGATGCCCACTGGATAAGTCCCCTTATTTTTGGACCATTCTCTGCAAACACTAGGAATGGTTGTAAATGCATTGAGTTGTTGGCATTGGATTGATATTTGTTTTAATAAGCATTTGAACAGTTGTAGTTTGTTTGATTTTATATATTAGCATGATGACTTGGAGAATTGAATGATGCTCGTCATTAGACTGGACACATCTAACACAGATAACACAGATAAAATAAGTGGAAGTCTCCATATATTGAAGTGGCTGGTGGCTCTGGCTGGTGCACAGGGGGGGGACGCAACAGCCATAGCCACGGACGATGTCTCCCATATGGATCACAGGTTCAGGGCGGTGGGCAGGTTGAGTCTATGGACACAACACGCCCGCTCTTCCATTGCAGGCTCAGACCTACAATGGGAGAGTAGGTGGGTTCTGGCATGGCATCATGATGTCACTCTGGTGTTTCTTTCCCTTTAAAGTGACAAACGGCTCCCGGTGCATGTGCCGTCCGGAGTCTGTAGACTTAGTGGTCCGCAAGCTCCAAAAGGTTGGGGACCACTGTGCTAGATGTTCCCTAAGCAATGAGCAATTTGTACCATCGATCTTTTTTGGCTATCTGTAATGGTGATACTGATCTCCCCAATGGCCAGCATGTACTAATGTGGTGGTCAGTGGGAAGTAATTGTGAATATAGTAATTATAGAGCGATTCTCTGAGGCCTGAACATTATTTCAAGGGGTTCCCCTATGTTGAAAAGATTGAGAAACACTTGGTTAGAGGATCTCAAAGACTGCAGATCGCAGCACATCATATGCTCCCCCTAATCTTTTAATATTCACATAGACATTTTACCTATGTTGGCTGATAAAAAAAGAGCTCAGCTTAGAAGGAGCTTAAAAGGGTGAGCATATGATGTGCTGGTGATCTGCACAATCTTCAATGCTGTTAGAAATGATGGAGCTTCCAAGTTGCATAAGTTCTGTTTTCATTTTATTTGTTTTAATATTTTGGTACTGATGATCTGTGACATGATATAAGAAAATGAGCTTTACAAATGACAAGGAGCTTTTAGTAGGTGGAAATTATACAATATCTAGAACACCAAATATTGTCATCAGAAAGTTCAAGTCGTAACCCAGGACCTTACAAACATAGATCCTATGGGTATTCCAATTCATGTGGTTTTTTATCCATGTGAAGACAGAGACATCTTTTACTCATTCACAGACAACATATGGCCTTTCTATATTTTATCCTTCAGATGAAGAAAGGAAAGCTAGTATCAATGACCAAAGTGACTGGTTCAGAAGAGAAAAGACAGGAAAAATGGTAAGAGGAAGGCAAAACATCCCTTTGACTAGAATGTAGAGTAAATCTGTAAGGCTAAATGTAAAAGTTCCTAAAAGTGTCTCTTAAAAAATGTTATCGTATAGGTGAAAGTTACTATTTAACATTCTGCACTGGCAAATCACATAAAAGGTCCATCGAGCAAAGGACCACAAGACATTTTATAGGTTCACCATTTGTATTCCTAAATGGTAGGTAGAACATTGAGCTGACGGACAGCCCCCACCAGAGGGATTTTTGGTTCAGTCGTTGGGCTCATAGCAGAACAAACACTCAGGATTCTGTTCCTCTGCCGGTTCAAGTTGTATAGTGACCGAGTGGAAGGGGAAATTGTCAAACAAGTTCTGAGTGACTTCCTTCAAAACTCTTCTAGAGTCATCTAAAGTCTCTGTTAGAAAAAAAAGAAAGGCTGGTTACAAAAATCAAAATTATTTTTGTATATTTCATGCCAAAACTCTTTGTTTGCTTGTTTCATTTAATATGGCTGGTATTGGTTACAAATTTTATCCTTTGATTTTTGTTTATTACATTTTGCTTTCTGTCCTCCATAAGGGAGATATTTCTTCACTTTCTGTCCCGAGACATAATAGGACATTCAACAGGACTCCAATAATGGAGATCCTCAGTTGCAGATTTTACTATAAGCCTTGTTCCAATTGGAAGCTTTCCCCAGTATTCCTGATACATTTTTTTTTTTGGTTTTAGATATACAGTACGTGCCAATGTATGTGTGTGTGTGGGGGGGGGGAACTTTTAGCAAATGTTTCTTTTGAATAAAGTTGTTTCTTAAGATGGTGTTGTTTTTTGTGGGGTGGGGGGGGGGGGTGTTAGGTTGTCAACTTGATTTGATATTTTGTGAAAGTTTGCATTTTTCTATATTTTAATTCTAAACATAATGCAAATTTTACAATGAATCATTTCATACTAAATTAAGCCATTGGTCATACAAACGGGATATTTGTTGACATCCTGTTTAAAGGGGATAAGGTAAAAGGTGTTGTCTCTGCCATGAAAAGAGGAGGTGTATTCCACCTCTGTGACCCCCCTTCCGATCTTCATATTATTCAGAACATTTGTAATTTCATACTGTCTGCACATCCAAAATATGTAAATAGGTCTACCATACAGCACAGTCTGAATAGATCTCAGATTTACTGGTGCAGATCAGTAATACTTACAGGTCTTGTCCCTTCCCACATCTGCGATTGGTCAGTGAAGAAGAAGAAGTACACTGATCCACTAATTTCACTCTCTCCTATTAGTATTGGCATTGTTGCACATATGCACAGAATCAAAACCAATTGGCTCACTGTGCTGTTTCTATCTATTCCCATTATTATTATTAACCAGTATGTATATAGCATCAACATATTACGCAGCGCTGTACATTAAATAGGGGTTGCAAATGAAACAGATCCGGACAGTGACACAGCCTGCCCCAAGGAACTTTCATTCTAAGAGGTGGGGGGAATGCAGAATGGTGGTAAGTAATAAGGGTTTAAGAGACAGAATAAGATGAGTAGACCAGTTTTAAAATATTGGTTTTAAGGGCTCCTTTAAAGGTAGGACCCAGACTAACAGAGAGTTGGGGCTGCCCTAACAAAGTCTTGAAGTTGTGCATTGGACAATGTTAAACTCCATTGTAGGGGTGGTTTCAAGTCAAATTCAGGTACTTACACTGCTTGCATAAAAATACATTTAATTATGTATAACTGATTAAAGAACTTCCTTAATTTGTGTCTTTTATATCCGCTTGTAATTAAGCTAATAGTGGACATTGGGAGAATGCAGTACAGAGTTCACACAGATTATGTCCATCATTGTCAGTGAACCCCCAGCAAGAGTGCTAAGTACTGTACGGAGTCTACAAGTTCTAAGCTAACTGGTCAGACATGGAAAACAAACTGAATTCATTACATAAACCCCTTCACAGGCCAAATAAAGCAAAATAAACATTTAACTTCTAATTTCCATATGAATTTATGCTTGGGTTTAAGACTTTGGTTGAGGTATAACATACAATTTATATTTACTCTACTGGGCTTGACATCCTATATCTAAATTTATTTCTACCTGACTGATTAGTATGCGAGCAGAGAAACATAACACGCTGATTAAGCATCAAATTTGTTCCCAATCGACTCAGGAAACTGAGGGATGATTTTTCATCTAAAAATGTCCCAATTCCCGAATCTATGTGTTTGCTTTCTTTGTACCTTTTTTTTTATTAAAGTTTGAGTCTTTTTTTTTTTTTCTTCTGTGAAAGTTTAACTGTATTACAACCATTTTCAAATCCCAACCAATTGGAAACATGGTCGGTCAGTGATGCTTTAGGAACCCCATCTTCTGCAGGGTTCCAAATGACATAGTGAAGGGGTGCAGGTCACCACTTTTGACCAGTGATCAGTTTTGTCTAAAACTGCCTTGTTTATAACCACAACCCAGGGATGAGGGAGGAAAGGCTGTAAGAATCACTTTGCAAATTTTGCATCATGACAACTAAAAGCATTTCTAGGAATATGGAATCAGAATGGGTAAACTGTAAGAACAATGAATATTCCACAAACATATGCAGGGACATCATTAATCAGGACCAAGTTGTACTGACTGGCAGATGTGGTTGCACCTTGGAATCTTTTATTATGTATGACTGTAATATAAAGTGATGTTGGTTATATGTCACCACTCACAGTCCTGCCACCCTGTATTGCACTCTTGATTGGCATTTAAGAAGTGTGTCCTTGCATACTAAAGATGTTAAAAAAAAAGTTCTAAATTTTGCAAAATGCTACTTTTTCATAAACCTTGCCTTCGTTGGGAAATTAGCAATCTTGTCTAGCTGAGGAACATCTGTTATAATAGTGGTAGTGCCTAAAGTTATATACACTTATCAGATAATATTTGTGCTTTTCTTGGAAGAAAATCTGACATGCATACAGCAATCCCCCAAGTTCGTCCATCAATCTGTCTGACCGACAGATTGGTAACATTTCTATGGAGCCAGGCAGTGTATCTTTTATCTGTTCTTGCAGGAATTCAAATGTCCTCCCAACTTGTGCACTTGTAACACCCCCCTCCTGAAAAAAATATATCAATCTTTCCAGCTATCTTTCATAACATACAGTACCCCTCCTTCCTTTGTCAAGGAGACGTGAAGGGGGGCTGTTGTTTGAAGTCCACATCAGGAGAGCACCTTAGGGTGACAACATGCATTGTTTAAGTACCGTGAGTGAGCATTTTCAACCTAGGACAGAAAGTGTGTTACTGCAAGGATGACCTGGTGAAGATAGAAAAAAAGGGAACAAATGCAGCCACTTTGCCTATGTTCTAAAATGATTCAATATTGTGTCTACACTCTCCTATCCACCATTTTAAATATATATATATATATATATATATATATATAAATGTATATACAGTAGGCTCTCGCCTATCCAGTTTGCGACTACCCAACCTTCGTACAATCCGGCCTAGTACGGAGGCAGGAAAAAAACAAAATCTCCATTATAAAATGCCAAGGCGGTGCGCGTGGACGTCTGCTGCGGTGCTCCTGCATTGTGCACATTGTGACGTCCCTAGTGCCTGCTCTCCGGAACTGTGTTGGATGTCTGTGGGTGCGGCGGAAGGAAGGCTGGACTGTTTGTGGAGGTGAGTATAGTGCTTTATTAATAGAACTTGCCACAGTCCAAGTCTACTGTATAAATATGTATATATTTAGAGGTAGCCATTCATGACACCTATGCTGCAGTACAAACATGTCTGCCTTTGGTCATATCCATTACATGGTGGCTTTTGGGTTTTTTTTAGTAGTTTACATAAAAAAGAGATCAACAAATGTTTCTTAACCTGAAGGATGAAAATTGATTAGCCTGGAATTTTAAAACCAATAAAGCCACCACATCTAGTGACTTGTATGCATTTTTTGTTTTTGGGTTTAGTTATGCTTTAAATCACATTTATTCATGTCTGTATCCATAGTTTTTCTAGTTTCCTTTTACTATAAAGCCTCTGGTGCACAGTCTATATGAATGATAGCTTTCTATGTTCCAGGCAACAGCACACAGGTCATTCAGAACCCGAGGCATTGTTATTCCCTGATGGAGAGCTCCCAGAGCTGAGCGGCTGGTGGCAGCGGAGGAGCACATTCTGATGAAAGCTGCTGTAGGATTGAATGCCAGGTGAAGCCTTTGTAAAAAAAGAACATTAAAAAGTGGTTTTATTGTGCAACAATTGAACTTTTGTTCCCAGCACACATACAGTTACTGACCTGTGGCAATGTGAACGGAGAGGATGACTTGATTCATTGTTAAAGCCAAAAGATGAAGGCTGTGGACTGATTTAACCCCATTCACTGCAAGAATACTCTGTTTCACAACACTGTAATTAATCCCTCGAGGAACCCCTGTAGAACAGAATGATGTCCTGTTAGATGGGCGTTCGCCCTAAAGTCGTCGATGAAACACGGAAGATCACAATCTCTGACCTCTCATTAAAATTCTTAGAAATGAAGATTAAAGCCAACTTTTAATCTATAGACTGTTCATTTTCTGCTGACAACAGTCACCCTTTCATGCATTGTGGAAGATCTCTGGGAGACAAGCACGTGGCACTATACTTCTCATCCCCGTGGCCTACTGCAGTGCCATTCAGCAGGACCAATAAAGAGGACTAAAGTCTAAAACTGACTTTGCAGCCATTTTATGGTTGTGAAGATTCCATGTCTTCTTTAGTGAACCTGACCTATCACTGTCTATAGGCCACCATCCTTCTGATATGTGGAGATAACCCCAGGGTGCCCTCTCAAATCAGTACAGGCTCATAATCAATGGGCAAGCAATAGAGTCTTGTGCATGTGCTGACCTCTAATATTGCTGGAGATAAATGGAGGACTGCAGACAGCCACTGATGTCAGTTCTAGCCAGTGCAGATGAGTGGGCAATTAAGATATTCCACACACTTCAGTATTGCTTACTGTTGTGAAAGTATTCAAATCAAACAATCTCAGTCCTGGGTGTGACAGGCCACCTGTAATCCCCGATTTCTTCGACCCTAACAATGCAGCTTGGGGACTTAAAATGTGATATTCACATTAGGACATTGGGATTTATTTATTAAAGGCATTTAGGCTGTTCACCAAGCAGAATAAATTATCACTGTGCAAGGCATAATACTCCTAGCATATTGAAGAGGTGAAGCTCAATAGACTTCAGCCATTCAATCATGCGAAAGCAGAAATGATATTTATACTTTCATGTGACTAGGTATTCTTCACAAAGTAAATTTTTAACAGCTTCAGGAAGTAAATAATCTCTTATGGAGTGACAATTCACTTTGCTAAGTAAACAGCTTTTAATAAATTAACCTATTTGACTGGTTGGCTTTGTCTAAGTAGCAGATCAGTTCCTCTAACAGCCTCAGATTTAATTCCCAGGGCTGCTGTGTTAAAGTGACCCTTTCACCAGGGGAAATAAAACCAAGCCAACATTTTAAAGAAGATGTTTTGTTTTTCCAGGGGGTGGTAAGTTAAATCATAACTGTCCTATAGAGCTATAGGTACTGATGCCAACCTGGTATACAGCATGTCCACTGCTAGGTGCTGTAGTTCCCCCTCTATTAGTGTTGCAGTGGTCAGAAGAAACCACAGGACCCAAGGTGATGAGTTGGCCGACACGCAAGTGATGGATAGCAGAAATGTACAGATCTTTCAACTAGTGAGTAACTCAAAGTAGGAACATCCCCATGAAGAACAAAACATGTCTAAAATCTATAACCTTTCAGATGCCAATAACTCCATCAACTTATATCTGGGTAAACCCTTTCATATGTGTTATATTTTTAAAATATCTTACCTTCCATTAGAACAATTAGAATGTCTCGTAGAATAGTGATAGTAGTGGCCAAGACGAAAATGGAGAATATAAAAGTGCAGATGGGATCCGCTATCTTATACTGAGGCTAAAAAAAGGCAATAACACAAAACCATTAGATTGCTGTGCCTTACATTGGGCCTAATTTACCCAGAGTTCCAACACTGCAGAAGATACACTACCATGGAAGAACCTGGTATATCCAACAAACCTGGAATGGATCTGGTCCAGGATTGAAAATATTTGTCAACTAATAGTAAATTATATTTAAGAAACCCATTCTGGGTTTGCTGGATTACCCAGGTTTTCCCATGATAGTGTATCTTCTCCAGTCTTGGAGAGCTTTAACAAATCAGGTCCATTCTTGAGTTTCAGACAGAACATTTCCAACTACTAACTACCCAATGCCGCTATCATGGACACTCCATAACCTCCCTAACCCTAAACCCCTTATGCATATTCTAAATCAATGTTCTTTGTTCTTGAGGAACATTGATTTAGCTACCAAAAACATAATATTATGCTTTCTACACATTAAATTTATAACTAAACTAAATCTTCTAAAATAAAAAAAATGTTTTGCATGGGCCCACTCTTGGTCATTCAGTAGGCCAAGTCTTGTTTTGCATGGACAGATAAGGGTTGAAGGGTTTGTCCACTTAAAACTGATTTAAGCTTTTGAATAGTTCTGGAGAGTTTTTATATTTATATTTAAAAGCAACAGAAGGGTCTGGGATAAATACAGCTAACATGTAGACTGGAACAAAGAAGTTAACTTAGGGGAACATTAAATTATTTTCTTCTATCTGTTTAATTAACACATACCAACATTAGAATTGTTGAAAATGTGATACAATCAGAGCATTAATGAAAGCTCATATTCTAGTCAAAATACACAATTTGCTTTACAGTAAGAGGCACAAGCTGTTGAATCCATCCTAATTTTCTGCTGTGAGATGATCTGACCTTGAAGTATATGATGAGTGCACTGATTAGCACGCTGATGCTTTGGAAGAGGTCTCCGATGACATGGATGAAGGCTGCACGTATACTAGCATTAGTCTGAGGCTTGTGATCAGGTGCCATATGTTCATGCTGACCCCCGGCGTGGCTGTGACCATGTCCAGTGTTGTGGAGAACCAGAGCCAAACTGTTCAGACATAGAAAGATAAGAACAGTTACTATGCAGGATATGGATCTATGGACTATGAGGATAGGATCTACATTACAGCCTTATTCAAAGAAAACAATATCTGGGCTTTTAAAAAGTTTGAGTATTATGTCTGGGCTTTGGTATACAGCACAGCCAATATAGTGACCTGTCCTTTTTACGGTTAAGCAATACAAGTATTAATTACGTTAGTATTATGATGTATTCATAAAGAACCTCCTTATTAACCAGTACTTTGTCCATAGTCATGTTCTTAACTGTTCCCAGAGGAGCTCACTAACTAATACCAAAGCCTAGGGCAAATCCTGGGGAGGAAGCCAATTAACCTACAAGTCTGGTTTGGGGGTTTAGAAGGAAACCAGAGAAAGCAAAGAAACCCACAAAAACATTATTAGAACATACCAGCTCCATGGATATATTGATCTGGCTATTTATTTTTGGGAACCTGATCCAAGGCAAGAGCGCTAGCCACAGATCCACCATTGCACTTTGCCTCCTTCCTACTCAGTAAATGATAAGATTCATCTCTGTCCATTGCACAGCATGTTTGTTCCAGCACGTGTATGTAGCACACCTGAAATTTACCTTCAAATTCGGCAAATTTTCTTACATTCATACTGACATTTCTAAAACATCCATTCAGTTTAGCTCATGTCAGGTCAACCCCCACATTGCATAGGTATTGGTACTGTAAAATTAGATTACACAGGTAATCATCTCTAGATGAGGGAACATTTCTTTAGAGCAGTGTTTCTCAACCAGTATTTTTAGCAGGGGTTCCCTTGAGACCTAAACATTATTTTAAGGGGTTCTTGCATTTTAAAAAGGTTTAGAAACCCTGCTTTAGCCCATTGAAAGTGTTCACAGTTCATAGTTCTTGATAACTGCATTCTACAATCAGGTTTTAATATCTGTGCTGACTTTAGCCTATCGGTTCATAATATTTGGGAATTGCCAACAACCCAAAGCAGTGTACAATAGAATATCAACTTAAAAACAATTAACATAAAATAATAAATTATTATTTGGTGTATGCAATTATATACAGGGGATAAAGCATAGCAAAGAATAGTAAGTGGCTTACACAACATTGGCTCCGAGGGCACATGCTGATGTCAGGAGCATCACTGCCCCATCTATGGTGTAGTCAGAATGAAGAATTCTCTCACATGCCAAGTAAACCAGCACGCCCGTGACCACCCAGATTGTAATCATGGATAATAAGGCGCCAACTATTTCTAGAATAAATAAACACAAGTATTTGTAGAAACAAGAATATAGTAGCAGATTGTTAAAATGGGTGAATGTACAAATATAACTATGGTTTGTTGGACTGTTGGAGAATTGGGGGCTAAGACAGAAATACCATTTGTAAGTCTAATTCCAAGTAAACACATTCCTGTTTTAAATATATTAGAAGAGGCCTAGAAACAATGTCAGATTTCTGTTGCTTTTTCTGTCCTTGTTTACAAGATTTTCCCCACTTTCTGTTTGGTTCTCAGTTCCATCCTTTACTGCATCTTCAAAATGTAATATCCACTACAAAATGCATAGAGCTTCAGTAGGCACTAACCTTTTATGACCTGGACCTTTAGGACCATTGGCTCCTGACACAGTGTTACCAGGGACCATATATTACTTTCTTTATTAGGATATTTTTACAAAAGGAAACTGATTACATTTTTCACTACAGGTAGTCCCCGGGTTACATACGGGATAGGGACTGTACATACACCTATTCATTTGAATTTTATGTAAACCCTGGAAGGACATTTTAAATAAAAACTGTTATGTTTTCCTCTGATTAATGGTTATCTGCTTACTGTTACTTTTTCTCCACGAAGCCCCAAACTAAACATAATTTGTACTATGTGAAAAATGATTTCTATTTAGGTTGAGTTCTGTGAAATCCACTGCACTTCCACTTCTGCTACAAATGTCAAGTGCCTTGCTAAGTGGTTGGCAAGGTAAAGTTTGCATTGGATTCAGATATTTTAAATCAATATTTTTTTCCTCTAACTCCCTGAACCGAAGTGAACTTGAGTTCATGGTAATGGTAAGCCATATAATGTTCAATCAACATTCATAAACATTAGGGCAAAAAGTAAACATATTAAAAGGGCCAATGTCACACGTGTGCTCCTGCCACTGGAGAAGTCTTTTGATACCACTCCACCCACTGATCATCTGTTCATCAGCTTGCAGCATCCTCAGCCTACCTTTAGATGTGCAGAGAAGTGTCTTTCTCAACATCTCCTGCACTTACTCTGAGGCTGTGCACAGCTGAATGGGATTTCAGAGTATGTGCTGCAGACAATAAGCAGACTAGTTCCAGGTTCCAATCTTGTCCTGCCGCTAGTCCTATTGATACCTTGCTTGTTCCAGGCTCCTGACCCTTGCTAACTGAGACTTGCACATTTAGCCTTTTGGATTCCTGACCCCGCTCTGAGCTTGGCTATGCCTGCCTGCCACCTGCTCTGACCTCTGATTGGACCTGAACTACAATTTCCTGCCACCAGCCAGATCTCAGTCAGTCTGGACCTTGCCTGTTACTAGCATCCTACCCAGAAACTTATCTTGGCTGTCCGCACACCAAAGCATCTGTTCCATTCCCCCACCCCTGAAGGGCAGAGCCTGGAGGCCACGACCTGGTGTTCAGTAATCCGGGGTTCTCTGGGGGTGCTCTGGTGAAGACTAGGAGACACCTAGACTCTGCACCCCAGGCAATTTCATGTAACCTGCCAGGGGGCACAGCCCTAACAACTTTCCACAGAAGAGTTGTAATTAAGAGATAGTAATGCTACAAGGGGACTCATACAATGCAGATTACAAAGCTACATACATACTACAAAGTCACAGAATACAAAGCTCACACAAAGCTAGGAATACAAGTATCTTCTAGAAAGTGTAAAGAGCTTTTCTGTGACCATGGGCTTGAAGAGCTTTTCCATATTCATGGGTTCCATACGTGATTCTCCTGAATCAATGAGAAGGACTGTGGTTAGCCCAATGGAGTTCATCACAAGCAAAGGTAAATTTTACAGTAGTATAACTTCCCAATCTAAGACAGAGGTCTACCCATTTATTGCCACACTTACCCGCTCTGTACCAGCCATAGGTGAGTCTTTTTGTTGCCGGCTTTGAAGACAACCACAGAGAGCAGATGCTGATTAGGAAGCTGGACAGGTCCACAAAGAGATGGGCTGCATCCGCCACAACGGCCAGGCTTCCTGCTATATAGCCACCTGAAATAAGGACAAAATCAGTACTCTTAAGCTACGTACACACTTCCAATAATTATAGAATATAAATAAATAAATAATGAACGACCAGGGATCCTGCGCCATATCTTTGAACAATCTTATAGCACCGATCCTGTACATGCAGATAACAGGATCGTTCATCGATATTGTACACATGATAGATGCGATTGTTTGAACGATACAGGAAGTGACGTGCACCAGAGGAAGTGAATAGTGTGTATGAACCATTGGGTCAAAAGAACGACATTCACCTCACTGTTTCTTTGTCCCTCTGTGCAATATGCCCTTCAAAGTGTTCTCAAGGAAGAAGAAAGCAGCTCTTCCTTTGATGTGTCTGCCTAGTGCTGAAAAGGAGGACATTGAGAAGAAGCGGCGAATGTGGTGTAAGGATTGGTTGTTGGACCGAGAGAACATTTCACCTGCTGGAACAGGACGAAGAACTCTGCTGGAAACTGACCAATTTATTATTATCAATAAAGA